>NC_134356.1:424369691-424569691 GCF_048569485.1 Anomaloglossus baeobatrachus | reverse complement strand
CATCGCTCATCTCTAGTAATGGGGCATTTAGTGTCTGCTTTAAGCAGCTATGGACCAGTGGGGACAAATTAGCAGACCAGAGCAGAGGGAAGTGGCATCAAAGAGTTGGGGACAGGACCAATTGTTTTACAGCACACCCTTAGCTCATGGGCTGCATTGTAGTAGGCCAACCTGTTAATACTCTGTGAAAAATATAACTGGAAATAACAATGTCAATTGCACATACATATATGAATTCAGAGCACTGGCTGTCCGTTACACATATATGATAGATTACATATAAAAGATATATAAAAACAAACTTAAAAATCAACATCTGCATAATGTGTTTATAATGCTGTGCCCAGATATACATTAAACTTTATATTATATGTAAGAAAAAGCACAGAAAATAGAATTACTTGGGTTTCAGAGAAAAAGAAATCACACTTTATAACATTTGCAGATGGGGAGGTAAGATAATTTAAGAACTATTTATAATCAAATAACTTCTACTTTCACAATGTGGACATCATTCCTGGCTCCCGCTGTCAGACTCATGTCCTTCGATTGTGTTTAGCAAAGTTTCACACATAAATATAAAATGTTAAGCATGAAATGAAAGCAGTAAATAGATAGCATTCCATCAAGATAATTTAATTTGTATTTATTTTTATAGAGAGAAAAAGGAAGAAGACGGCAGAAGCTGAGTTATATTCTATTCATTTGTTTGTATACATTGTAAAGAATTTATTTTGTCAATTTCAATTTTGAGCTTGATACCGAGCTTTGTTTTGTGTATTTCGGCTGTTTGAGTTATTCTTATTAGCTCACACTGAGCAGTTAAACATGATAATATGTCTGCCACACTCTTTATTGCAGAACAATTTATAGGTTAAGCACAGTGGAAACATTGCTGCACTTTTAGTTAGTGAAACAGTGTCTGATGATTACAGATGATGAACTAGTCAATGATATTCAAATTCTACAATTAATCATTGCAGCTTTCAGCACATTATAACTAGAAACTTGCAAGTATCTCTGAAACACGAAAAAAGAAGTTTTACAAATAGCATAAATTTGGACATCTATTTTTTCTCTCCTTTCTGTCTTTTATTCTCCCTCCCTCTCAACTGTTCCTTCCTTTCTTCCTTCCTTCCTTAATTCCTTCCTTCCTTTTCCACTATTCCTTGTTTCTTTCAACCTTCCTTGAGTCATTTTTTTCTTAGACATTGCCAGTCTTTTTCTTGTTTGTGGTTGGTCCTCAGCAGTCTTTTTTGCAGAAATTTGACCATAAAGGCCTGCTTTTCAGAGTCCTCTCTAGACAGCTGATATTGAGATGTATCTGTTAATTGGTTTCTGTGCATAATTGTTGAGAGCTGTTTTTTGAGGTGCTGTTAATTTATGGTTTTTAAGGCTGGAATCTTTGAAGAACGCATATCCTCTGCAGCCGAAGCATTTTTTTGCATTCCTTTAATGAGACAGTTCCCATGAGAGCTATTTGCATCCTAATGGTTGCTGATTTTCATAACTGCATTGAGGATACCTTCATGGTATCAATTTTGTAGATTGACCTTCATTTCATAGTTAAGTTGGACTGATATTTTTCTTCAAATAGTTGAGTGGTTATAGTTGAGTGGTTATTGCCATATCCTTGGCTTAGGACAGTTGTGGAATAAGGCTCATTACTATATTGAACCTTGTACTGACATTGCTTTTGGAAAACACAGCATTGTTGCAAACACTTTGTGAATGGTAGGGATTTCACAAATGAGCTTTTGAACAGGCATACCTGTTTTAACTGAAATCCATTCCAGATGACTACCTGATGAAGCTGCTTGAGAGAATGTCAAGAGTGTGTAAAGTTGTCATCAGAGAAAAAAGTGGGGTACTTTGAGGAATCTAAGATATAACACATTCTGGTTTATTTCACATGAGTTTCTTTACTGCTTGTTTTTATATGTTGAGCCAGCGAGAGAAGCTGGCAGGAACATACCTATTTGACTAATAGCCTAATCTGCTGCACTTTTAACTATGTTTTACTTTGCAACAATGTAAAGCGGGCTTTACACGCTACAACATCACTAGCAATGTCGCGAGTGATAGCACCCACCCACGTCGGTGGCGCGTCACGAGGTGATCGCTGCAGTAGCGAACAATATCACTACAGCAGCGTCACACACAATTACCTGTTCACTGACGTCGCTGTGGCCGCCGAACAATCTCTCCTTTAAGGGGGAGGTTCCTTCGGAGTAACAGGGGCGTCACTAAGCGGCCACCCAATAGAAGCGGAGGGGCGGAGAGGAGCGGCCGGAACATCCCGCCGACTTCCTTCCTTACTCATTGCTGGTGGCCACAGGTACGATGTTGTTCCTCGTTCCTGTGGTGTCACACATAGCGATATGTGCTGCCGCAGGAACGACAAACAACCTACGTTTCAAACGAGGAACAATTTTTTAAAAATGAACGACGTGTACACGACGAACGATTTGACACCTTTTTGTGATCGTTAATGATCGCAAAAAGGTGTCACACACAAAGACATTGCTAACGAGGCCGGATGTGCGTCACCAACTCCGTGACCCTGACGATATCTTGTTAGCACTATCGTTGTGTGTAAATGGGCCTTAACTGTTTATAATACAGGATCTTTGATGTATGCTGCCAGTGGATCAGGCAGCACAAATCAGTTGACAGGTTCGCTTTAATGTGATAGTATTATTAGAGATGCGTGAACCTTTGGAAGTTCGTTTTGGAGGGTACAGCCAAACTTTAGATAAAGTTTATTTTGTGACCCAGACGTGACCCAAACCTCAATGGAAGTCAGTAATTGGGCAGTTCATGTTTCCGCCCTCATGCTGCCAGCCATAAGCAGAACACGTGTGCACATTTCATCTTATCATGCTAATTTTACACCAACTGTGAGCCGTTCAAACACTGCACACAGCTTGCACAGGGTGGAGTATCAATCATACCAAAGCACAGAGCTGCTCACTTTAGTGGTTTGCACTTGTAACTCACTCGAACTTCAAACCTGAATTTTGCTGTTTTTAGTTTGCCTTTGAACCTTGAAACTCAGGTTTGCTCATCTCTAATTATTATGTTTGCATGAAAATGTTTTATCCTCATATATAAAGTAAATTTCATCCAAAAATTAACAATATACATTATGTGCAGAATTATTAGGCAAGTGAACATTTTGACCATATCATAATTTGTATGCATATTTTAAAAAACAAACAAACTATATAAACGTGAATGCTTATTGGATGTAGCAGATCACGGGATGTGTATTGTATAATGAGTGAGGATGTGACCTAAAATTACCAACACCCTTTATCAAGGTTTACAGAATTATTATGCACTTTCTTTTTTTCGGGTAAAATGGGCTAAAAAAAATTTCTTATAGACTTTGAAAAGTCAAAAAGGGACTCTTGAAATTGCTGAGATATCAGGGAGTGATCACAGAACCATCAAAAGTTTTGTTGCAAATAGTCCACATGGTTGCAAAAAACTTGGTGTGAAAAAAAGCAACATTAACTGCCAAAATTTAGGGAAGTATCAAACATGAAGAGACTAGGAACCCCTTATCCTCCAGTGCTGTCATACTTAAGAACTGTAACATTCCTGGAGATCCCAGAAGTACAAGGTGTTTAGTGCTCAGAGACATAGCCAAGGTAAGTAAGGCTAAATCCTTACCACCACTGAACATGGCACAGAAGTTTAAAGGCCAGAGGCAAGAAATACCTGAAGATAGATTTTTCAGATGTTTTATGAACTGATGAGATGAGAGTAACTCTTGATGAACTAGATGGATGAGCACATGGCTGGACCATTAGCAGGCACAGATTTCTACTACAACTCATATGCTAGCAAGGTAAAAATGGGATACTGCTATGGGCTGGTATTATTAAAGATGAGCTATTTGAACTACCAAATTTACTGTCAGTTTTAGAAGATTCTTTCGTCAAGCAGTGGTACATGAAAGATTCTGCATCTTTCAAGAACACCATGATTTTTATGCAGAACAATGCTCCATTGCATGCATTGAAGTCCATCATTCTTCACTAGCCAGTAAAGGTCTTAAAGCTGAAAGAATAATGATATGGCCTGTTCATCATTTGACCTAAACACTATTGAGAATTTGTGACCCTTCTTAGTTGGGAGATTTACAGTGAAGGAAAACAGTACATCTCTTTGAACAGTGGCTGAGAAGCTGTGGTTGATGCTGCCCAAAAAGTTGATTGTCAAAAAATTAAGAAATTGATAGACTCCATGGATGGAAGGCATCTGCCTGTTATTTAAAAGAACGGTGGCTTTATGTTCGAAATCTATTTTTGTACATTTTGAGTTGCTGGTATAATTCTCACTTTAACAGATAAAACTGAACAATTGAGATGGGAACATTTACCTTTTTAATTCAATGTTAATTGTGCACAAGGTAAGGTAAGGAATGATGCTAATGCTGTTTTTTGATAGATTAAACATGTAATTTAATTTGGCTAGATGACATTTATTATTGGGTATTTAACTAAGACAAAAGAATATACGGTTGCAATAATAATCGGAGCATCTCAATGGGAGATTTACAGTTGAAACCAAAAGTTTACATACACTATCTAAATAGACACACATGCATGTTTTCTCACCATCTGAGATGAAAACAAAATAAATCTTTCCCATTTTACCAAAACTATTTATATTTGCCAAATGCCAGAATAATGAGAGAGAGAGAAAGAGAGGAGAGAGAAAGAGAGAGAGAGTGTATGTAAGGCATTTTTATTACTTTCTGAAAAGTCAAAGTTTACATACACTAAGAGTACTATGCCTTTAAACAATATGGGACCGCCCATGTGTCGATGTCATGTCTTTGGAAGCTTCTGATAGGTTTATTATTAATTTATTATTAAGTTAATTAGAGACATAGCGGTGAATGTATTTTAATGCACATCTGAAACCCACTGGTTCTATGTGTAGCATAATGGGAAAGTAAAAAGAAATCAGCCAAGATCTCAGGAAGAGTATTATGGACTTGCACAAGTCTGGTTCATCATTGGGTGCAATTTCCAATTACCTGAAGGTAGCTCGATCAGCTGTACAAACAATTATATGCGAGTACAAACAAGATGGGAATGTCCATCAATCATACCGCTCAGGAAGGAGATGGGTTCTGTGTACCAGAGAGGAATATGCTTTGGTCATACATGTGCATATCAACCCAAGAACAAAAGCAAAAGACCTTGTGAAGATGCTGGCGGTAACTGGTAAGATTGTGTCATTCACAGTAAATCGAGTACTGTATCATCATGTGATGAAAGGCCACTCAGGCTGGAAAAAGTAATTACTTCAAAAGAAACATAAAAAAAGCCAGATTAATGTTTAGATGTAAAGATTATATACTATATATGTGGCTATACTTAAGCAACATTGCAAGACATTGGCCAGTAACTTCAAGCTTGGGTCTTCCAAATGCACAATGACCCAAAGCATACTGCCAAACTGGTTACATAGTTGCTTAAGTGTAACAAAGTCAATGTTTTGGGGTGGCCATCACAAAGCCCTGGTCTCAATCCTATTGAAAATGTATGGGCAAAGCTGAAATGACGTCCTACAAACATGGCTCAGTTACACTAGTTTTGTCAGCAGGAATGAGCCCAAATTCTTACCAACTATTGTGGAAGCTTGTGGAAGGGTATCCAAAATGTTTCACCCAAGTCAGACAGTTTAAGGGCAATGGTACCAAATACTAATGAAATGTATGTAAACTTCTGACTTTGCAGAAAGTAATAAAAATGTCTTAAAACAGTCTCTCTCTCTCTCTCTCTCTCATTATTCTGGCATTTGGGAAATATAAATAATTTTGGTAATCCTAATTGACCTAAAATGGGATGTGTTTTTAGATAGTGTATGTAAATTTAGAGTTTAAACTGTATATCTTATAAAGAGAGTTTGTGTAACCTATAGATGCAAACCACGGGTTAAGCACTGACACAGTATGGATCATCTCTAAGCTGCTAAAAGTGCAGAATCACATTGCTTTTTTATACATTGAAGTTCAGCTGCTTTTCTACTTAGCACATTTCAAAGTGCATAACCCCTTGAAGGTCCTTTGATCTGACTCTAGAGATGTGTCTGCACGTAGCTTTCCAGGTTTGTAAATACATGAGAAAAAATACAAGGAGGAATAGCTCAGCATCATCACTTCAGTCTATCCTACAGGGACATTAAAGCCATCATTATGCACTCTATTTATTTAAACCTTTTTGGGTTTCTTCTCAAATGCGGCCAAAAGTCAGTGTATTTAGTTGAGATAGACAAATAGCCAAATATTTGGGTTCAGATTTTTTGTGCCAAATAATTTCTATTATTCGTGTATTTGTATCAAATGTAAGTCAATAGGACTGAGAGGGCTGTAAAAATGCTGGAATGGATAGAAAAGTGCTGAAACTGAATGGGAACAGCATGGGAAAGATGACTGGATGCATTTCTGACTGACATTTGGTTTATGGGAATAGTGTTGTCAAAGTATTACAGGAGGTTAAAGCAAGATAATTAAACTTACAGTTTCCTACAGTTGTCACACTTCTTTCTGGACTGATCATTACATTTCATGATTATGCAATGCTTCCCCCTCCCACTTTCTGTAATAGTGTCTGTGATTGATTAAATACATAATTAACAAAAACATTGTGAGGTTCCCTCTAATTTAGGTACAAAGTCAAGTAAAGCGAACAGGTATTTTTTGGCTGGGGAGGCCCATGGTTATTGGGCAATTGTGAGCCTAAAAATAGTAGCCTGCAGCCATCCTTTATAGTTGTTGCATCCATTAGATACATCAATTCCGGCACTTTACTTGACTCATCCCGATTGCCCTGGTGTGGTGGCATTCGGGGTAATATAAGGGGTTAATGAGAGCTGTGAATTGTCAAAAGATAACAGCTGTCATCAAGCTCGAGGTTAGGAATGGGGAGTGGTCTAAGAGACCCCCAATTATTAACCCTGTAAGTCAAAAGAAATAAACAAAATACAGAAAAAAAATATTCAAATTGTCTCTCCAGTAAAGGAGACAAACTCTAGCACAGCGCCACCTATTGGAAGTAGCGATCCTAAAAGTCACAAGTGGATTTTCAACAATCCTTTGCAATATGACTCAGGATATATAAGCCAGATCAGAATCCCAATTTGCAGACACGGTGTTTCGGGGTGCTTGCCCCTCGTCAGTGCAAAGTATGGGGGTGTCTGATCTGGCTCTTATGCATTGTCCTGCAGTACCAAAAGTGGCCTGCAGACAAGGGGGGCGCTAGAGAGTAGTCGTGTGTAACAAATCAGTGAACAGCTGCGGATTTCTGAGTGACTTCCCCGCCTGTTCGTGACAAATTGAAAAAAAATATTCATTTAAACAAAAAACAAACCCCTTACTCTCTTTCTCCAATTGCAAGTCCAAAGTAATCCACAAATATGACGTGTACAACAATCCCAGCTATGCCACATCTGAGGTCGCAGTGCATGGTCACATAAGAAAACCTGACTGAGCACTATGGTGTCAGGGACACACTGACTGAGCTGCAGCTGTGAGAATGGTGATGTCAGTGAGTTCACCTTATGTCACAGCTAGGGTTCCCACGATACCCCAGCTGTGACCTCAGGTGAACTGTCCTGAGGTGAACTCATTAAACTCAGTGACCTCACCTCAGGGGAAGTCATTGAAGTCATTGCTGGATTACCGGATTAGGTGATGTGCGCACATTGAGTATTTGGTTGCAGAAATTTCTGCACCAAATCTGCATCTCTTGGCAAAAAAAAGAAAATGCAGCAATACTGCATTAGTTCTGATGCGGTTTTGGTGTGTTTTATTCCAGGAGCTGCAGACTTGGTTTGGAAATATCTTTAACCAAATACTCAATGTTAAAAATAAATGACGTTTGGTCATTAAAGCAGGAGAATTATACTTAGTGAGTTTCCTGTGGATGTCACACTGCTTCTGGGTGCGATCATTAACTCTTATGAATATTCACTGCTTCCCCCCGCACCCTCTGTGCCGGCATCTGTGATGGGTTGCCCTTACACTAGCTTTCTAGGTCAAGAAGTGGAGTGTAAAAATAAATAAATTATTGGAGAAATGATGTATGGTCCCCCGTATTTTGATACCCAGCACAGATATAGCAGACAGTTATAGGCTGCAGCTCCAGGCTGTGCATGTTATCTTGGCTGTGTATTAAAATGCAAGGGACCCTATGCATTTTTTAAATTATTTAAATAAATAACAGAAAAAACATTGAGGAGTTCCCCCATTTTTGATACCCAGGCAAAATAAAGTAGACAGCTGTGAGCTGGTATCCTCAGGCTGGGAGGCCCATGGTTATTGGGCCCTCTTTAGCTTAAAAATAGCAGCCCGCAGCTACCCTACAATCTGTGCATCCATTAGATGCACCAATTCAGGAGCTTACCCAGCTCATCCCCATTGCCCTGCTGCGGTGCCAATCGAGGTAATATAAGGGGTTAATGACAGCTGTGATTTGTCAAAAAAAGGAAGTTGTCATGAAGCCCAAGGTTAGTAATGGGAAGGTGTCTATGAGACACCCCCCATTACTAATCATCTAAGTAAAAAGAAATAAATAATACAAAACACACAGAAAAGTCCTTTATTTAAAAAAATAAAACACCATGTTTCTCCCATTTAATTAACCCCCCAAACACCACTGCAGGTGCGATGTAATCTACAGGAAGTCTCACGACAACCCTGGCTTTGCTGCATCCGTGGTCAAACTGTGCGGTCACATTAGAAAATCGGCATTAGGGCCACAGCTGATGTCACTGAGTTCACCTGAGGTCACAGCTGCCAGTTCTCATGGTACCCCAGCTATGATGTCAGGTGATCTAATCTGAGGGGAACTTATTGAACTCATTGACCTCACCTCAGGTAAAGTCATTGAACTCCATGCCGAATTACCGGATTAGGCTATGTGCAAACGTTCAGTATTTGGTTGTCGACATTTCTGCACTAAAGCTGCATCTCCTGGCAAAAAAATGCATAGAAACCACATGCATTTTGATGTGGTTTTAGTGTGTTTGTTTAACCAGGACCTGCAGATTTGGTGCAGAAATGTTTGCAACCAAATACTCAATGTGTGCACATTGCCTAATCTGGTAATCCAGCATTGAGTGACTTCATGTGAGGTAAGGTCAGAGTCCAATGAGTTCACCTCAGGTCAGTTCATCTGAGGCCACAGCTGGGGTACCATGGGAACTCTAGGTGTAACGTCAGGTGAATTCATTGATGTTACTGCTCTCTCAGCTGCAACTCCGTCAGTGTGTCCCTGATGCTGCAATGAGCGATCATGTTTTCTAATATGACCGCACACTGTGACCTCAGATGTAGCAGAGCCAGAATCGTCATAGGCTCTGTGGTTTTTTTTTACTTACAGAGTTAGTAATGGGGCGGTCTCATAGACCCCTTCCCATTACTAACCTTGGGATTTACAGTTAGGTCCAGAAATATTTGGACAGTGACACAAGTTTTGTTATTTTAGCTGTTTACAAAAACATGTTCAGAAATACAATTATATATATAATATGGGCTGAAAGTGCACACTCCCAGCTGCAATATGAGAGTTTTCACATCCAAATCGGAGAAAGGGTTTAGGAATCATAGCTCTGTAATGCATAGCCTCCTCTTTTTCAAGGGACCAAAAGTAATTGGACAAGGGACTCTAAGGGCTGCAATTAATTCTGAAGGCATCTCCCTCGTTAACCTGTAATCAATGAAGTAGTTAAAAGGTCTGGGGTTGATTACAGGTGTGTGGTTTTGCATTTGGAAGCTGTTGCTGTGACCAGACAACATGCGGTCTAAGAAACTCTCAATTGAGGTGAAGCAGAACATCCTGAGGCTGAAAAAAAAGAAAAAATCCATCAGAGAGATAGCAGACATGCTTGGAGTAGCAAAATCAACAGTCAGGTACATTCTGAGAAAAAAGGAATTGACTGGTGAGCTTGGGAACTCAAAAAGGCCTGGGCGTCCACGGATGACAACAGTGGTGGATGATCGCCGCATACTTTCTTTGGTGAAGAAGAACCCGTTCACAACATCAACTGAAGTCCAGAACACTCTCAGTGAAGTAGGTGTATCTGTCTCTAAGTCAACTGTAAAGAGAAGACTCCATGAAAGTAAATACAAAGGGTTCACATCTAGATGCAAACCATTCATCAATTCCAAAAATAGACAGGCCAGAGTTAAATTTGCTGAAAAACACTTCATGAAGCCAGCTCAGTTCTGGAAAAGTATTCTATGGACAGATGAGACAAAGATCAACCTGTACCAGAATGATGGGAAGAAACAAGTTTGGAGAAGAAAGGTTACGGCACATGATCCAAGGCACACCACATCCTCTGTAAAACATGGTGGAGGCAACGTGATGGCATGGGCATGCATGGCTTTCAATGGCACTGGGTCACTTGTGTTTATTGATGACATAACAGCAGACAAGAGTAGCCGGATGAATTCTGAAGTGTACCGGGATATACTTTCAGCCCAGATTCAGCCAAATGCCGCAAAGTTGATCGGACGGCGCTTCATAGTACAGATGGACAATGACCCAAAGCATACAGCCAAAGCTACCCAGGAGTTCATGAGTGCAAAAAAGTGAAACATTCTGCAATGGCCAAGTCAATCACCAGATCTTAACCCAATTGAGCATGCATTTCACTTGCTCAAATCCAGACTTAAGACGGAAAGACCCACAAACAAGCAAGACCTGAAGGCTGCGGCTGTAAAGGCCTGGCAAAGCATTAAGAAGGAGGAAACCCAGCGTTTGGTGATGTCCATGGGTTCCAGACTTAAGGCAGTGATTGCCTCCAAAGGATTCGCAACAAAATATTGAAAATAAAAATATTTTGTTTGAGTTTGGTTTATTTGTCCAATTACTTTTGACCTCCTAAAATGTGGAGTGTTTGTAAAGAAATGTGTACAATTCCTACAATTTCTATCAGATATTTTTGTTCAAACCTTCAAATTAAACGTTACAATCTGCACTTGAATTCTGTTGTAGAGGTTTCATTTCAAATCCAATGTGGTGGCATGCAGGGCCCAACTCGCGAAAATTGTGTCACTGTCCAAATATTTCTGGACCTAACTGTATGACAGCTGTTATTTTTTAACAATTCACAGCTGTCATTAACCCCTTATTTTACCCCGATTGCCCCTGAACCAGGGCAATCAGGATTAGCTGGGTAAAGTGCTGGAATTGGCACATCTAATGCATGTGACAATTCTCGGGGGGCTGCAGACTGCTATTTTTAGTCTGGTTAGGGCACAATAACCATGACTCTCCCCAGCTTGAGAATACCAGCTTACTGCTGTCCACTTTATCTTAGCTCGGTATTAAAATTGGTGGGACCTCACAACGTTTTTTAAAATAATTTATTTAAATAATTAAAAAAAAAGTGCATGGTCCCTCGTATTTTGATACACAGCCAAGATAATGCACACAACTGGGGGCAGCAGCCTGTAGTTGTCTGCTTTACTTGCTCTGGGTATCAATATACAGGGCTTTGTGTGACATTTTTTCAAATATTTTATTTATTTTTACACTCCACTTTCTGATCCAGCTAGTGTGAGGGCAACCAATTATGGATGCCGACACATAGGGTGGGCTGGGGAAGCAGAACTGCAACAAATCGCAGACACTATTATAGAGGGTGGGTGGGGGAAGCAGTGAATATTCAATTAACTTTAATGATTGTACCAGGAAGCAGAGTGACAGCCATGAGGAAACTCAATATGTATAATTATCTTGCTTTAATGACCGCACGTCATTTTTTTGTTTTTTTCACTGCGCCTGGCAATCACAATAATGTCAGATATTGCGATTACCGTAATATTTGTGCAAGTAACAAACAGTGCTGAATATATTCGCTCATTTCTAGTACTTAGTTCCTTTATTTGACCCTCACTTGTAATCAGATTATAGAGACGAGTGAACCTGAGGTTCAAGGTTCGAAGTTCGGGTTCAAAAACCGACAACCAAAAAAACAAAGTTTCGGTTCGAAGTTCGAGTGAGTTACGAGTGCAAACCATTTGAGCGAACAGCGCTGTGCTTGGGTATGATTGATGCTGAGCCCCGTGCAGGCTGCATGCAGTGTTTGAACGGCTCACAATGAGGGTGAAATGAGAGTAATCAGATGTAATGTGCACACAAACAAAAAAATTAATCATTTGAAAAATTTGGCTCACCCTCCTCCGGAAGTGTTCTGCTCATGGCTGGATGCATGAAGGTGGAGACACAAACTGCCAATTACTGACTTCCATTGAGGTTCTGATCAAGTCAGGGTCACAAACCGAATGTTATCTAAGGTTCGACTTTGCCCCCTGAACTGAACTTCCAAAAGTTTGCTCATTCCTAACCAGATACATAGAATTAGTTTTTAGAAATATAATTCAGGTAAGCTTTGTGAGAGACCTTGTTTCTCTATCCAGCTTTTCTGACCCTACAGTAGCTCGCAAAATCCCATGTGATTTCATATCCTGATATAATAGCAATATAAAGCAGCATTAGAGCTAATGAAATATGCTGCAAAGAGGATTTTTATGTCATTACTCTTTTAATAATATGAAAGTTATATAAAATTCCAAAACATTGATTGTTGCCGCATTTATTCTTCATTGATTAACCTGTAAAATATATCTATTGGTGGCTCCAAAATAATCTATGTACCCCAGCATATCAGACTCTTGGTTACCATGGAAAGCTTCAAAAGGAACATGAAGAGCCACCTCTTCTGAGAAGCCTACAGCCTACAATAACCCTCAGACCAGTACATCACTGCGCAACCAGCTCTACCTACTGTACTGTACCCATCCCCTGCCCTCGTGGGCAGGGTCCTCCCTCTTCCTGTACCAGTATGTGCTTTATATTGTTTATGATTATTGTACTTACTTGATTTTATGTATACCCTTTTCACTTGTAAAGCGCCATGTATTAAATGGCACTATAATAATAATAATAATAATAATTACCACTTTCTAATTTTAAAAATATTAAAATGTAAGGTTTATAACAAAAAATTGATGGCATCACCAGGAATTAACCATATCTGTTTTCCCATAGTTAAATAGCATATTAGAAAATTCTCATTGACATAAATGGGTTGCTCTTGTCTAGCATAATACAGCAGCATTTTAGGGTGTAATTTGTGATTGCAACACATGGACGTAATGTGGTTTTGTGAAATGAACTTCGATGATTATGTAGTAATCTAATCTTCAAGGGGTATATATTGGGCATGAAGAGGTAGCAGGGTCCTAGTGCCTGAGTGGGTCTTATGACCCGCTTTAGCACATAAGTGGACATCAGTATTATAAATAGTGAAGGCCCTGTTAAAAGTTGTATATCAAGGCTCTGACGGTAATTAAAAAAATCATAAATGACAATATAAACTTTTACCTTGATGCATGATTGGGCATTTTAACTGATTGCAGGAGTATATAAATATGCAACTCAACATATGCACTAAGATATTTTTTTTTAATGGACATCAGCTACTCAACTTTATCATAATAAGAAAAATTGTCAAAAACTTAATTTTGTTTTAGCATCTTGAAGTAGAACCAATCTATAGGACAAAAAAGATATTTCTCTATTTCTTTTGGAATAGCATAATCCCTAAGAAGATACTTCAATTTATCGATAAGGTTTAAAATTTTATTATTCATTTTAGAAAATGCATCTGAATATCTATGTTTTTAAGAAATAGACCATACATAGAGTGACAGTCAAGAGTAATGTTGTTTGAGACACCAACAAGGCTCATAATTTCATAATTTATATAAATAAGGATTTCCTGGTAAAATTATTGTCTCGTTTTTCATTTTATTACTTCTTCTGATAGATCTGAAATATTGAAAGCTGATTGAAGTATTTTATTCTTTAAAACTGTTTCTGGATTCCCTCTACACTTGAACATATTTAGTCTGAAGCATAAAATAAAAAACTCGATCAGAACAGATGCTCTCCTGACAGTGTCCAAATGGGAAAAGCTGGCATAGACAGAGGAGGCACAAAAAGACATAGATGAAAGTTAAATCTATAGCTGTCTAAGAAATCTTCAGCCTTCATTTCATTGCTCGCTTTCTTTATAGTAGCGTAGAGATCTTCTGACCTCAGTTAAACAGAGCTCGTTTGATGTTCTAAGGGTATACTAAATATCATGTTGAAAAATGGCTGCTTTGCTTTTTTCCTTCTAAAGAAAAAGACTGAGCTATCCCTGTTTGTGTCCATAGAATTTCTTTCATGTAACAGTCACAGTACCAAGGTAATATCTTTACCAAACTTTTACAAACTGTTCATGATGTTTCCCCAAAGCGACTGTCTTGGTTTTTCTACTTTTTAATCAACTTTAAACCAAATGTCACACAAGTTTCATAAAGAAAAGCCATAGAATAAATATTGTTGCACAATAAAAAATCACCTTGAAACATACAGTGCTGTGTAAAAGTAATGCATATCTATATTTTACATTCATGTTTTTCATGCATTAGAATTTCAGAGTGCAACGGTCTCTTTTTTGTCATTTTATGTAATGTTCAGTTATGCACCTGTTCACATTGCAGTTTTGGGCGTGCCGTCAGTCTTTTTGTCTAAATTAATGGGGGTCATGCCTTCTCACTGTGCACCCCTCCCTCACTAGGCACAGGTAATTTTCTTCTCTTTAGAAGGTTCCTACTTGCCCATACATAGGAGTTTTTATAAACCCAGAGAGAGACTTCAGCTCAGGGTAGGTACCAAGTATACGAGGGATGCCTTTATGTGGCTACTGGGCAGATATAAAAATGGACATTTTTGTATGCTAAACATTATTGTCGCACAATAGAAAATCACTTTGAAACATACAGTGTTGTGTAAAAGTAATGCATATCTATATTCTTACATTCATGGTTTTCATGCTTTAGCATTTTAGAGTGCAACTGTCTACTTGTTTGTCATTTTATGTAATGTTCAGTTATGCACCTGTTCACATTGCAGTTTTTGGAGTGCTGTCAGTCTTTTTGTCTAGATTAATGGGGATCATGCCTTCTGACTGTACACCCCTCCCCCACTAGCCACTGCTAATTTTATTCTCTATAGCAGGTTCATACTTGCCCATACATGAAGGTTTTTGAACTCAGAGAGAGGCTTCACTTCGGAGTTGGTACCCAGTATACAAGTACAGTGCTGTGCAAATTAATTGGGACAAAGCACTGTTACATACCAATTTTAGTAAGAAATTTGTCCTCCGTTAGCAGATATGAGATTTTCAATGCGTTTTGGCATTGATTCTACCAAGTTGTTGCATAAATTCTTCAATTCTTCATCATGGAACCACACTTGTATGGCACTGTTTATCATGCGTTCTTTGGTTGTACAGTCCATTGTGCCAAGACGTCTCTTCACAATGCTCCACAAATTTTCCATAGAATTTAAGTTTGGTGAATTGCCAGGCCAGTCCAGCACTTTTACTTTATTTTCTTCTAGGAATTTCTTCAGACACTTGGAATTGTGGCATGGAGCCAAATCTTGTTGGAATGTCCCTTCAAATCTACGCATGAATGGCACAGTAAATGTTTTAAAACGTCTATGTATTTGGATGAATTCATCATAGCATCAACAGGAAATACGCTCCCTGTACCATCAGCTGTAAAAAAGCCCCAAAACTTCTGTTTTTGAGGGTGGTTTACAGTTTGTTGAATATGATCAGCTCATAGTGGTTTATTTTTGCTTCTTCTAACAACACTTGCTCTGTACCCTTAAACAAAAAGCTGAGTTTCATCACTGAAAATTACCTATTTCCACTGGCTAGATTTCTATATTTTTTTGCCCATGCGAGTAGTTTTGCCTTCATTGGAGATGTCAGATCAGAAGTTGTTTCTTTACTGGCTTTGTTGCCCTCCGACTAACTTCCAGAATCCTGCTCGTACAGTTGAATCACTAATATCAATACCTGCAGCAAACAAGTCTCTGTGGAGGTTTTTACTTGTTTTTCTTGCATTAATTTTAATCTATTTCTGATAAGTGTTTTATCAGTTCTTGGTGTAGTTTTCCTTTTTCTTCCACATTTCCCTTTTCAAAGCAGTTAAAACTGTTTTGAATCACTGACTGGTAACCAACTTACGATTTTACTTAAAAAATGCTTTGTCCCAATTAATTTGCACAGCACTGTATCTATATACTAGTCACTATGAGCAGAGGTTTAGTGTAGGGAAGCACCCATAACAATTAACAATGTCTCCGTAGAGAAAAATGGTGCAAATAACCCAATTAATTAAAACAAAATTTTATTCAAATCAAAAATTACCGTAAAATATTAAAAGAACATTAAAAAAGCAAGTAGTCTGAAACAGGGATCACCTCACCACAATAATTAAATTCATTAGTTTACAGACATATATAGATTATTTTATAAGTGATGGTACCATATACTAACAAAAGGGCAAGTAAGCAACCTCTAATAGATATAGTATATATAATTCAATAGTAAAATAGACATATATTGCGCACAATCATATAATACATACTTACCTGTGCTGAGTGCATCTAAATTACTGCTAAGGCTATTACCAATGAATATGTTGAAAGTACCAGTGTACCTAATATGATAAGATCACAATAATGTATCAAAACCTATGTTTTTTTTTTTAAATCAGATACTTTTTTATTAAAACAGAGTACATACAACAGAATAACAAATCGGCATCCAAATTAAATTTATCACATCTATTACCCCTTTAACTCCCCCTCCCGCCCCCTCCCCCACCCCGGCAGCAACACTTCTCCCCGATACTACATCCCATATAGTACACACTTATAATACCCTTCAACTGTAGTATAGAACCATCCCGTTGTGCAGGAGGAACAACTAGTAACACAAATAAAACAAAACATACACATCAGAGGTCTCAGACGGCTATCCCCGTCCCATATCAGTTTACTGGTCCATCACTCGTCCTATCCGCATTGCAGCCAAGGAGACCAGAGCTTCTCAAACATTTTAACATTCCCCCTTCTTTCATACACTCCCCGTTCCAGCTGAAGAATACACTTCACCCTTTTAATGTACTCTCCCCTGGTCGGGGGGTCTTTTTTAATCCAGGACCTGGCGATTAGCTTTCTTGCCGCATACAGCAGCCTAGCAATGACAATTTTCATAGTATTTTCCACCCCAAGCTCCTCAACATATCCCAATAGGCATATCACTGGTTCCCTGGGGAGGACACACCCATATGTTCTTCCTATCTTGTGGATAACCTTAGTCCAAAAGGAGACCAGTCTCGGACAAGACCACATCATGTGAAAAATACCTGCGTCAGATCCCTGACACCTTGGACACTCCGAATTCCTTTTCAACCCCATTTTAAACATCAGTAAGGGAGACCTATATACCCGGTGAATCACGTATAGGTGAGACAGTCTGGCCGGTTCGCTCATGGAAAGTTTAGGGACATACGCCAGGATACTCTCCCACACCTCCTCTGTTATCGGCCCAACTTCCTCCTCCCATTTAGATTTAGTTTTAATTGGGTATTCTAACAGAAAGGTATGTAGTATATCTTTATACGTGCCAGAAATGATCCCTTTAGTGCTTCCTCCGCCCTTACACACATACTCCAGTACCAGGTCAGTCTGTATGGCCACACTTTGTTTAGCCGCTTGGGTTGCAATCGCATGTTTTAATTGTCTGTAGTGGAGCCAGCCGGACGCCGGTAACTGAAACTCACTCTGTAACTGCGGGAACGATTTCACAATTCCTCCGTCCAATATCTGATGCATGTATATTACACCCTTGCGTCTCCACTCCTCAATATTCCCCATTTTCTGAATCTCCGGGAGATTACTGTTATCCCGGATAGGTGTAAACTTGGTTAACCGGGTCACCCCTCTCACCCTTTTCAGCCTATCCCAGGTCTTATTTATAAGTGCCATTGTAGGAGATGTTCTACCCAGGAGCCCCACCGCACCATCCTCTAGTCCCATTACCAATGGACTTCTACCCACTATGTATTCCAGTACTTCTTTAATGCCCCCATCTTTCTCTCGATCAGACCAACCCCTGAGGTGTTGACATTGCGCCGCTATATAATACAATTCCGGATTTGGGATTGCTAGACCCCCCTCATCCTTCGGCCTTTGTAAAGTCTCTAATCGCACCCTAGGCTGCTTTTTACCCCACACCAGGTCCCTAAACAGCGAGTTTATCCCTTTAAATCTTTTCCTTGAAATACAAACAGGGGCATTGTGCAGTATGTATAGGAGTTTAGGCATTACTACCATCTTTAGTAAATTAACCCTTCCAACAACTGACAAATGTAGCTTGTTCCAGGCATCCACCTTGGTTCTCAATTTTTTAAGGAGCGGCCATAAGTTCACCTGTATGTATTTTTCTACTGGCAGAGATATCTGGATACCTAGATATTTAAATTCGTCCACATTCTTCAATTTGTTAGCCCCAGTATCCTCATTTCTCCAGGCTACTTCCCCATCCACCTTAAAGAGGCTTGATTTAGACCAATTAATGGTCAGTCCCGAAACTTCTCCAAATTTCTCTATTATCTGCATGGCATGATCCAATGAGGCTGATGGATCCCCCAAGAAAAGTAATAAATCGTCAGCATAAAGAGCTATTTTCTCCTCTAAATGCCCATACTTAAATCCATGGATCTCCTTTGTTTTCCTAATGGCCGCCGCCAGAGGCTCTATTGCAATAGCAAATAGGAGCGGCGATAGTGGGCAGCCCTGTCTCGTTCCCCGGTGCAACTCAAACGCTGAGGAGGTCATACCGTTAACTCTAACTTTAGCAGTAGGCCTATTATACAACAGCTGCACCCACTTTACAAACCGTGGGCCAAAACCCATATGCTGCAACACTTTCCACAGATACCCCCACTCAACACTATCGAACGCTTTCTGGGCATCTAGCGAAGCGATCACCCTCCGGCCAGGGTTGTCAGGCGGCAACTGTAGATTAAGGTACAATCTCCTGATATTAGCAGCTGTCGACCTATTGGCCATGAACCCTGATTGGTCCATATGGATTAGGTTAGATATAACTCCAGTCAGCCGGTTTGACAACACCTTAGCCAGAAGCTTCACGTCCGCTGTTAATAACGAGATGGGTCTATATGAGTCTGGAAGCCTCGGATTTTTATCCTCCTTAGGAATTACTACTATTATTGCTTCTCTCATAGATTCAGGCAATACACCTTCCCCCTCCGCCACCTCAAAGACTTTCAATAGTTTGGGTAATAGGATTTCTTCTAACTGTTTATAAATTTCAACTGGTAGCCCGTCTGCTCCCGGTGCCTTGTCATTGCTCATGCCATGCAGAGCGCCCTCCAGTTCATCAATAGTAATAGGTGACTCCAGTTTATCTCTATCCACCACAGACAGCACCGGAAGCTCACCTCGCTCAAGAAATGAGTCCACCTCTTCCACCCTCATCTCTCCGCTAGAAGAATATAGCGTGCGATAGAAATCTTTAAAGACCTCAAGGATCGCCTCAACCTCAGTGACCTGTGTCCCCTCCACCGTGTCCATACCATGCACAAATGAACTACTCCTTTGAGCTGCAGCTATGACCGATAATAGATGACCAACTTTTTCCCCCTCCTCATAAAAATGCAATTTTTGGAATGCCTGCTTCCTTACCGCCTTCTCCAAAAGCATCTTATTAACCTGTTCATGCGCCTGCCTAAGATTTTGCTTCGCGTCCGTAGTAGTACTCTGGATTGCTTCCAGCTCTGCCTTATCTAAGGCCTCCAGCCTATCTTTCTCATCCTGCCTCGTCTGTGTTTTACGTTTACAGATATCCCTGAACAGGAGCCCCCTGAGGTATGCCTTCATCGCATCCCATACCACCAGCGGACCAGTGCTACCCTCGTTGTGGATAAAGAAATCCCCAAGATCCCGTTCTATATTCCCCATATTAATATGACGGATCCATGCTGGATGAAGCTTCCACTCTCCCCTCCTTCCCCCTGTCAGGGTTCCCCGTCGTATGGACACTAGAATTGGGCTATGATCTGAAATCACTCTTGTCAGATATTGCACGTCACTTATCATTGCATCCATCAGATCACTAGCTAGAGCCATGTCAATGCGGGACAGAGTGTTATGTGAAGCCGAATAACAAGAGAAGCAGGATACCCTCCCATTCCTCACTCGCCAGGCATCCACCATTCCAAGTTCCCCAATAAGAGTGCCAAACGAAGTCATACAACTATCCTGAATACCTGGAGGTCTACTACTCCTATCCCAGTACAGGTCTATCACATTATTGAAGTCCCCCACCAGTAAAAAAGGGATTACTCCCCCCTTCTCAGAGAACTACCTTATCTCCCTTAGTTTGGTGCACTTATATGGAGGTGGTATATATATTGCAGCTATACACATGAGTCTGCCAAATATTTTACACTTGACGGCCACACACTGTCCCTCTTTATCCACATACACTTCTATCTCTTCATATTGCACAGAGTTATGGATCAGCAGTGATACACCCCTTGCATAGTTGGAAAAGGTGGAGTGATAGGCCTTCTGCACCCATCTCCTATTTAAAACATGTGTTGTCTCCTTTGTTAGATGCGTTTCTAGTAGACATATTACTGACGGGTTCTGGTCTTGAACATATTTAATTATTGCCGCTCTCCTAGACCTATCTGATAACCCTCTAATATTCCAACTCAACACCTTAATTCTATCCCCCATTATCCCACCCAGTAAAACCATCAAACCTTGTAGTATCTCCCCATGCTGCCTCTACCCTACCCCTTTCCCCCCTCCCCCCCTGCTCCCCTCCCCTCCTACTCCCCACCACTTCCTGTTTTCGAGTACTCCCGTGAAGCATCGGGTTTTCCAAACCTGGTCCATAATCCCTACTAAATTCCCCCCTACCTCCCTCGCCTTCCCCTCTTAGACACATTTTAAAACTCGTCCCTTTTCCAACAATTCTCCACTCCCCCCCTTTCTATGTATAATCATATTCCACTCAATATTCAATATTCAACCAATATAACAGTAAAATGGCGAACAGTAATTAAACTGGAATCTCAAATTGTAAATACCCCCACCGCGCCAAATTAGGCAGTCCCCATGTCCTGCGAAGCTCACATCAAACCCTTCGCATTCCCCCTGCATACTACCTCAATCCCAAAGGGAAGGAGAAAAAAAAAAAAAAAAAAGAAAAAACAAGAAGGGTCCCCTGTAAGCTCCTAAGGATGTTGTAGAGCCTCAGCCGGCCTTCTCCAACACACTGCAGATTCAGACAGTCAGCTCATTCCTTCAAACGGATCCGCTTTTCGTTTGCGTCCAACCACTTCATGGCTTCCTCTGGAGTTGTAAAAAAGTGCACCCGCTCCAACGCCGTCACTCTTAGCTTTGCCGGGAACATCATTGAGTATTGCACCCCCATCTCTCGCAGGCGCCTCTTTACTCCTGTAAAAGTCATACGTAGCTTTTGAACAGAAATGGAGTAGTCCGGGTATATGGAAATTCTCTGGCCGTCAATCATAAGATCCTCCATGTCTCTTGCCTTTCGCAGTATAGTGTCCCTGTCTCTGTAGTTGAGGAGCTTGGCTAGCATAGTGCGAGGGCCCCTGCCTGCTGGTTGTGGCTGCATCGGGACTCTGTGTGCACGTTCCACAGCATAGAGTTTGGATAAGACATTAGCACCCATTTTCCCCCTGAGCCAGTCTTCTACATATTCAGTGGGGTTTCTTCCTTCCGCTTTCTCAGGGATGCCGACAATTCGGATGTTATTTCTTCTAGAGCAGTTCTCTAAATCATCATTTTTTGCCGTGATTTCAGCTATCTGCTGTGCAAATGTTTTTTCAGACTTTTGTAGTTTTGTAATATGATCCTCTGTTATCCCCACTCTCTCCTCTACAGCCGTTGTTCTCAGGTCTGCTTTCTTGAGGTCTTTCTTAATGTCAGCAACCTCTGCCTGTAATCCCTTAACTTGCTTCGTCAGGGAAGTCAGAGCCTCTTTACAAAAAGACACCACTGCAAAAATGTCCTTTAAAGTGGGGTTTTCTGGAGCCTGGTCTGCACTATGTGCTTCCTCTACTTCTCCTGTCTTATCTTGCTGCTGTTCACCATCCCCCATCTCATCAGAGCTGGCATTGTCTTCTCCCTCCTCACCTCTGTTATCTGTATGCTGATGTGATTTCTCTGAAGTCCGGGCAAATTTCTCCAGCCTTGCCGCGACCTGCATCCTCTCCTGACAGGCTGCATTCACTTTCTCAGCTTCCTGCCTTATCATGGCACCATCCTGAGAGCTGGGGACTTTCCCGCCTCCATTATCTTTTTGCCTGTGACGGACCATGGCACCTCTCTGCATCCACCAGACTCACTCCAGATAAGTCCTCACCACCTTATCTTCCTGACAGCCGGCTGAGGCAGTGATAACAGCGGTATTCAGGGATTTATCAAGGGAGTTTGCAGGAGAGCTCCACAAACACGTCTCTTCACATTGCCGTCCAGGCCACGCCCTCTCAAAACCTATGTTTAAGACAATATATGTAACCAATTCGACAAAATCAGTGCAGCAATGAATTGCAACTTTTCTATCTGCTGTAATTACTTAAAATGACTATGCCAATGTAACCTAATATAGTAAGCCCATAGTGCTAAGTAACTATGTAAGGTACCAACCTATCAACGTTTCACCTCTTCATCAGGTAACGTATAAAGGACCTGGTAAGTATGTGGCCTTAAATACTCTCTTAATGGGCAGTGTAAACATGTGTAAAATCAGTAAGCATTGGCATTGGTGCTACCGGAAACTGGAAACTCTCATTGTTTCCTGTCAGTGGAACGCTGTATGCGGTCCACTACAATCACGTGAATGCCACCGGAAACCAGAGACTGACATTGGTTGCTGTCGGTGGAACGCTGTATGCAGTCCACTATTATCATGTGGATATCGTCATGGAGACAGAAACACTTTGCATAGATGGCACAGGAGCTGCCAGGGATCCGGAATATCTGCCGCTTCCCAGTTCCGGCTGGTGGAACCCACAGCGTGGCTCACCCACACAGCAAGGTTGTCATGGTGATGAGGCCATATTTGCGACCACAATGGCCGTAATGTAGGAAGAAGCGTCCAATATTCCCAGCCGTCCTGCGCACAGCAAACAGTTGTTGTAAATATTGAATGTATATGGGGCGGCACGGTGGCTCAGTGGTTAGCACTGCAGTCTTGCAGCACTGGGGTCCTGAGTTCAAATCCCACCAAGGACACTATCTGCAAGGAGTTTGTATGTTCTCCCCATGTTTGCGTGGGTTTCCTCCAGGTACTCCAGTTTCCTCCCACACTCCAAAGACATACAGATAGGGACTCTAGATTGTGAGCCCCAGTGTGGACAGTGTTGCCAATGTATGTAAAGCGCTGTGGAATTAAAAGCGCTATATAAATGAATAAAATTATTATTATTATTATCTAAACATAATATACTGTTCCAAGATCAATTGAAAATAACTATCAATATAGGTAATCTATATAACTGTTGATTGAAGCTAACAAGTAATATGGTTAAATAAAAATACTATTAAAAAGTAAAATAATTAATATACCATATATTCTTTAATTACCCAAAACCTAAATTGATTAGTGCTAGAAAAATTGCCATAATCCATAGGACAATTACCCCTTTGTTGTGAATACAAAAGAAAAATATAATATTATAATATTAATATTAATACCATATAAACCCCAAAACTGAAGGCATGCAATATCTTATGAACTAGTGCCCACTGTAAGTGCCTATAAAATTAAAAATAAAAGTAATAATAAAAAATAATAAATAATAAAAAATAAAAATTAAATTAAATAAATAAATAATACTAAATATTCAAAAAAGTATATTTGTCAGGACGATTGATTGGTGCTAGTAGTGAATGGTGTAAAACTAAAATCAATTGTCTAAGTGAATAGAATACAAGAGACTGAGAGAAAAAAAAGTTGTGACGAGCGGTGTTTCACCGCTCGTCACAGCCCATCTGCTCCCTCCTCCCTCACAGCAGAGCGCTGCAAGCAGGAGACACACTGGGCTGTGACAAGTGGTGAAACACCGCCCACAGTCCAGTGACTCAGGAAAACAGGGGCCGGCCGCAGTGTCCCTGAGTGATGGGCTGTGGGCGGTGTTTCACCGCTCGTCACAGCCTACCTGCTCCCTCCTCCCTCACAGCAGAGCACGGCAAGCAGGAGACATTCTGGGCTTTGATGAGCGGTGAAACACTGCCCACAGCCCAGTGAGTCAGGAAGACTGGGGCCGGCCGCAATGATGAGACGTGATCAGGAATTGACATGACGTCACCGGAACCCCAAGGTCACAGAGCCTATGGGTCAGACATGGGGAACAGCAGTCTGGAATAGAGCCTCTCACAGGCACTATTGCCAACATAAGGTATTTGAGAAAAACATTGTTTCTCAATATAATATCGATGTAGAAAATAAAAAATATGGGTGAACCACCCTTTTAAGGACGCAGCAATACCAAATATGTACATTTTTTTTCCATAAATATATTTATATATTTATTGTAATATTTTTTTTCCTTTTGTTCTTTATTTTCAGATTTTTTTTAAATATTTTTACAACCTTTCTTTTATTTAGTCCCTTTATAGAACATCACTTTTTCCTACTGTGATCACTCTTATAATCCATTGTAATGCACTATCATTGCAATGGATTATATGTCAGTGCAGCACTCACAGCACTGACATTTTGCCTCTCACACCATGCATCTGGAATGGTGTATGCGGCTTTCTGTAGGTGGGTGATCCGAGGGTCATCATGACGACCCTGGGTTAATTTGGCAGCGATAGGGTCCCTGTGATCACATCACGGGATCCTGATTGCTTGGGAGAGGAGCTGTCACATGGAGTTTTGCACAAACTTCACCGACTGTCATGGCGGCATTGGATTCTGTTCAGATTGCAGACTCTGACACTCCGTACGATGAGTTTACTGGTGTCTGCGATCAACACAGGCAGACTCGGACATCGCCCTACTGTGTGCTGATTCATAGGCAGCCTAGCAAAATTTAATCTCTGCTAGTTTACTTGCTCCTTTAAACACATGTTGTGGGCAGGGGCATACATAGAAATCATGGGGCCCCATAGCAAAAGTCTGAATGGGGCCCCCCCACCGATAAAAAAAACAAACAAACAAAAAAACATTATCATACCGTAATAATCATTATACATGTTATTGGGGGCGGCTTATAGTCAGAAATAACACATACTACTACATAGTGTTACTGAACAACACCCACCATATAAAGGTTTGCAATGTATTATTATATTGCAAAATAATGCCGCCACACCATGACCAAATATCACCACATAGAGTCTGAATATAACCACCATCCTGTTACTGAGCAAAGGCCACTGCACCAAGACCAGTGGGTTCACACCACAAATCCCTAAAAAATCTGCAATATGTAAACTTGGCCTAAAGTAGGGATGTCGTTCTTCATGCCCCTCACTACACACAATATACATTTTCACATCTGTCTCCCCCATTTAATGGTAAGGATTATGACTCTTTATAGCCTTAGGATCCATATTAAAACTCTGCAAAGTACAGGGATAATACACACACACACACACATTAACATCAACCGCTAGTCGTCATTTTGACTGCCCGAAAAAAGCTGAATGCACCATTTTTTTGGGTCATTAAAATGACCAACCCCAGACAGAATCGTCAGCCATATGTGTATATCTAATATATAAAGCTGTGTATGTGTGTGTGGATAGATCATAATAAATATATATAAATATATATATATATATATATATATATACAGTCAGGGCCAGAAATATTTGGACAGTGACACAAATTTTGTTATTTTAGCTGTTTACAAAAACAGGTTCAGAAATACAATTATATATATAATATGGGCTGAAAGTGCACACTCCCAGCTGCAATATGAGAGTTTTCACATCCAAATCGGAGAAAGGGTTTAGGAATCATAGCTCTGTAATGCATAGCCTCCTCTTTTTCAAGGGACCAAAAGTAATTGGACAAGGGACTCTAAGGGCTGCAATTAACTCTGAAGGCGTCTCCCTCGTTAACCTGTAATCAATGAAGTAGTTAAAAGGTCTGGGGTTGATTACAGGTGTGTGGTTTGTGCATTTGGAAGCTGTTGCTGTGACCAGACAACATGCGGTCTAAGGAACTCTCAATTGAGGTGAAGCAGAACATCCTGAGGCTGAAAAAAAAGAAAAAATCCATCGGAGAGATAGCAGACATGCTTGGAGTAGCAAAATCAACAGTCGGGTACATTCTGAGAAAAAAGGAATTGACTGGTGAGCTTGGGAACTCAAAAAGGCCTGGGCGTCCACGGATGACAACAGTGGTGGATGATCGCCGCATACTTTCTTTGGTGAAGAAGAACCCGTTCACAACATCAACTGAAGTCCAGAACACTCTCAGTGAAGTAGGTGTATCTGTCTCTAAGTCAACAGTAAAGAGAAGACTCCATGAAAGTAAATACAAAGGGTTCACATCTAGATGCAAACCATTCATCAATTCCAAAAATAGACAGGCCAGAGTTAAATTTGCTGAAAAACACCTCATGAAGCCAGCTCAGTTCTGGAAAAGTATTCTATGGACAGATGAGGCAAAGATCAACCTGTATCAGAATGATGGGAAGAAAAAAGTTTGGAGAAGAAAGGGAACGGCACATGATCCAAGGCACACCACATCCTCTGTAAAACATGGTGGAGGCAACGTGATGGCATGGGCATGCATGGCTTTCAATGGCACTGGGTCACTTGTGTTTATTGATGACATAACAGCAGACAAGAGTAGCCGGATGAATTTTGAAGTGTACCGGGATATACTTTCAGCCCAGATTCAGCCAAATGCCGCAAAGTTGATCGGACGGCGCTTCATAGTACAGATGGACAATGACCCCAAGCATACAGCCAAAGCTACCCAGGAGTTCATCAGTGCAAAAAAGTGGAACATTCTGCAATGGCCAAGTCAATCACCAGATCTTAACCCAATTGAGCATGCATTTCACTTGCTCAAATCCAGACGTAAGACGGAAAGACCCACAAACAAGCAAGACCTGAAGGCTGCGGCTGTAAAGGCCTGGCAAAGCATTAAGAAGGAGGAAACCCAGCGTTTGGTGATGTCCATGGGTTCCAGACTTAAGGCAGTGATTGCCTCCAAAGGATTCGCAACAAAATATTGAAAATAAAAATATTTTGTTTGGGTTTGGTTTATTTGTCCAATTACTTTTGACCTCCTAAAATGTGGAGTGTTTGTAAAGAAATGTGTACAATTCCTACAATTTCTATCAGATATTTTTGTTCAAACCTTCAAATTAAACGTTACAATCTGCACTTGAATTCTGTTGTAGAGGTTTCATTTCAAATCCAATGTGGTGGCATGCAGAGCCCAACTCGCGAAAATTGTGTCACTGTCCAAATATTTCTGGACCTAACTGTATATATATATATACAGTGCCTACAAGTAGTATTCAACCCCCTGCAGATTTAGCAGGTTTACACATTCAGAATTAACTTGGCATTGTGATATTTGGACTGTAGATCAGCCTGGAAGTGTGAAATGCACTGCAGCAAAAAAGAATGTTATTTCTTTTTTTATTTTTTTTTTTAAATTGTGAAAAGTTTATTCAGAGGGTCATTTATTATTCAACCCCTCAAACCACAAGAAGTCTGTTTGGTTCCCCTAAAGTATTAAGAAGTATTTCAGGCACAAAGAACAATGAGCTTCACATGTTTGGATTAATTATCTCTTTATCCAGCCTTTTCTGACTAATTAAGACCCTCCCCAAACTTGTGAACAGCACTCATACATGGTCAACATGGGAAAGACAAAGCAGCATTCCAAGGCCATCAGAGACAAGTTCGTGGAGGGTCACAAGGCTGGCAAGGGGTACAAAACCCTTTCCAAGGAGTTGGGCCTACCTGTCTCCACTGTTGGGAGCATCATCCAGAAGTGGAAGGCTTATGGAACTACTGTTAGCCTTCCACGGCCTGGACAGCCTTTGAAAGTTTCCACCCGTGCCGAGGCCAGGCTTGTCCGAAGAGTCAAGGCTAACCCAAGGACAACAAGGAAGGAGCTCCGGGAAGATATCATGGCAGTGGGGACATTGGTTTCAGTCAATACCATAACTAACGTACTCCACCGCAATGGTCTCCGTTCCAGACGAGCCCGTAAGGTACCTTTACTTTCAAAGCGTCATGTCAAGGCTCGTCTACAGTTTGCTCATGATCACTTGGAGGACTCTGAGACAGAATGGTTCAAGGTTCTCTGGTCTGATGAGACCAAGATCGAGATCTTTGGTGCCAACCACACACGTGACGTTTGGAGACTGGATGGCACTGCATACGACCCTAAGAATACCATCCCTACAGTCAAGCATGGTGGTGGCAGCATCATGCTGTGGGGCTGTTTCTCAGCCAAGGGGCCTGGCCATCTGGTCCGCATCCATGGGAAGATGGATAGCACGGCCTACCTGGAGATTTTGGCCAAGAACCTCCGCTCCTCCATCAAGGATCTTAAGATGGGTCGTCATTTCATCTTCCAACAAGACAACGACCCAAAGCACACAGCCAAGAAAACCAAGGCCTGGTTCAAGAGGGAAAAAATCAAGGTGTTGCAGTGGCCTAGTCAGTCTCCTGACCTTAACCCAATTGAAAACTTGTGGAAGGAACTCAAGATTAAAGTCCACATGAGACACCCAAAGAACCTAGATAACTTGGAGAAGATGTGCATGGAGGAGTGGGCCAAGATAACTCCAGAGACCTGTGCCGGCCTGATCAGGTCTTATAAAAGACGATTATTAGCTGTAATTGCAAACAAGGGTTATTCCACAAAATATTAAACCTAGGGGTTGAATAATAATTGACCCACACTTTTATGTTGAAAATGTATTAAAATTTAACTGAGCAACATAACTTGTTGGTTTGTAAGATTTATGCATCTGTTAATAAATCCTGCTCTTGTTTGAAGTTTGCAGGCTCTAACTTATTTGCATCTTATCAAACCTGCTATATCTGCAGGGGGTTGAATACTACTTGTAGGCACTGTATATATATATATATATATATATATATATACACACTGTATGTGTGTCCGCTATAGGAACCCGCACCGTCTCATTTACAATCACGATATTTTGCACAGACACCTCATATGATGTGACCCAGGGAACATCATAGACTATTTTTTGAGGGGAAAATGTAACCCCGCGCTTTAGGCTGGGACCACACAGGGCACTACTGTGATCCTCGCATGACACTCGGCTCACGCTGGCAGCACAGCAGGAGCTGACTGTCATGCGAGTGTCACTGCGACTGAGCTCCGATCATGCGATCTGACCTCAGCTGCGGGGGGCGGGCCAGTGCTGTGGAGGGTAGGGAGGGATTTATCTCTCTCTCCTCAGTTGCCGGCTATTGCCATTCTCGCATTGAACTCCCGGTACACCGGTGTAACGCGAGTGCAGTGCGATTCTTCTCTCGCCCAATACACTTGAATGGGTGCGAGAGAGTCTTGCATAACAATCGCAGCATGCTGCAATTGTTTACTCAGTCCGATAGGGGCCGAGAAAATAATCGCTCATATGCGCTGGCACATAGACTAATGTTTGTCCGAGTGGAATACAATGTTTTATCGCATCCCACTCGCTCCGATTTTCATGCCGTGTGTCTTAATAATAATAATAATAATAATTATAATAATTTTATTCATTTATATAGCACTATTAATTCCGCAGCGCTTTACATACATTGGCAACACTGTCCCCATTGGGGCTCATAATCTAGAGTCCCTATCTGTATGTCTTTGGAGTTTGGGAGGAAACTGGAGTACCCGGAGGAAACCCACGCAAACACGGGGAGAACATACAAACTCCTTGCAGGTGGTGTCCTTGGTAGGATTTGAACCCAGGACCCCAGCGCTGCAAGACTGCAGTGCTAACCACTGAGCCACTGTGCCGCCCTTACGTTTACGGGGGCTATACACGCTGTGACATCGCTAATGCGGAGTCGTTGGGGGTCACAGAATTTGTGACGCACATCCGGCCGCATTAGCGATGCCGTTGCGTGTGACACCGATAAGCGATTTTGCATCGTTGCAAAAACGTGCAAAATCGCTAATCGGCGACATGGGGGTCCATTCTTAAAAATCGTTACTGCAGCAGTAACGAAGTTGTTCCTCGTTCCTGCGGCAGCACACATCGCTGCGTGTGACGCCGCAGGAACGAGGAAGCTCTCCTTACCTGCCTCCCGGCTGCTATGCAGAAGGAAGGAGGTGGGCGGAATATTACGTCCCGCTCATCTCCGCCCCTCCGCTGCTATTGGGCGGCGGTTCAGTGACGTCGCTGTGACGCCACACGGACCGCCCCCTAAGAAAGGAGGCGGTTCGCCGGTCACAGCGACGTCGCCGGACAGGTAAGTATGTGTGACGGCTCTGGGCGATGTTGTGCGGCACGGGCAGCGATATGCCCGTGTCGCGCAACAGATGGGGGCGGGTACCCACACTAGCGATATCGGGACCGATATCGCAGTGTGTAAAGTAGCCTTTACTCTCCCAAAAAATTCCTTACATTAAAGTCAATGGAGCTAGTAAGTGAGGTCATTAATAGAAGCTGTGATTGGTTATTATAGGCAACAAAGGACATTGCTAGTGTAAAGCTGGGTTCACACATAGCGACGCAGCAGCGATCACGACGGGCGACCTGACCTTATCAGGATCACTGCTGCGTCGTTACGTCGTGGTCGCTGGTGAGCTGTCACACAGGCAGATCTCACCAGCGACCAGTGACCAGCCCCCAGCCAGCAGCGACGCATGGAAGCGATGCTGCGTTTGTTAACTAAGGTAAATATCGGGTAACCTTACCTGATATTTACCTTGGTTACCAGCGCACACCGCTTAGCGCTGGCTCCCTGCACTCCTAGCCAGAGTACACATCGGGTTAATAAGCAAACCTTTGCTTATTTACCCGATGTGTACTCCGGCTACGCGTGCAGGGAGCAGGGAGCCAGCACTGGCAGCGTGAGAGCGGTGGTGCTAGTAACTAATGTAAATATCGGGTAACCAAGGAAAGGGCTTCCCTTGGTTACCCGATATTTACCTTGGTTACAGCTTACCGCAGGCTGCCAGAAGCTGGCTCCCTGCTCGCTTCAGTTCGTCGCTCTCTCACTGTCACACACAGTGATGTGTGGGAGAGCAACGAGCAAAAAATGGAGCAGGACATTCAGCAACGACCGGCGACCTCACAGCAGGGGCCAGCTCATTGCTGGATGTCACACACAGTGACAGCGATGGGACGACGCTGCTACGTCACAGAAAATGGTGGAAAATGGAAAATGGAAAACTTAGCAGCGACGTCGTTGTCGCTGTGTGTGAACCCAGCTTAAGAAGCTTCTGTGTGAGGTAATATGATACCGGTGGAGAGATGGATAGAGAGAGAGACAGACAGGGAATGAGAGACAGAGACAGACAGAGACAGAGACAGACAGATAGGGAATGAGAGACAGAGACAGACAGATAGGGAATGAGAGACAGAGACAGACAGATAGGGAATGAGAGACAGAGACAGACAGATAGGGAATGAGAGACAGAGACAGACAGATAGGGAATGAGAGACAGAGACAGACAGATAGGGAATGAGAGACAGAGACAGACAGATAGGGAATGAGAGAGAGAGACAGACAGATAGGGAATGAGAGACAAAGACAGATAGGGAATGAGAGACAAAGACAGACAGGGAATGAGAGACAAAGACAGACAGATAGGGAATGAGAGACAGAGACAGACAGATAGGGAATAGGGAATGAGAGACAGAGACAGACAGATAGGGAATGAGAGACAGAGACAGACAGATAGGGAATGAGAGACAGAGACAGACAGATAGGGAATGAGAGACAGAGACAGACAGATAGGGAATGAGAGACAAAGACAGACAGGGAATGAGAGACACAGGGAAAGAGACAGACAGAGACATCCAGACAGACAGACTACATGCACAGTTACACACACTGTACATTACCTCATCTTGCAGTTTCTGATCAGTGAAGAGCAGGAGAGAAACCACGGGGACTTGCACGGAGGCTGCAGCAGCTGAACAGCAGGACCTAGATGTACACTGTTCATGTGATCAGGCACATGATCAGTTAGATGACAGGTCCTTCACCGCAGCCTCCATAGTACATTTCCTGTCCTGCACCGATCACATACATCAGTGCAGAGTAGGAGAGAGGGCAGCTCTCTATGAGCGACTCGGGCCCCCTCATTGCCCTGATGGTGGCCCCGCCCCCTGGGGCCCGGTGAGCTGGGGGGTGAAAGGGAAGGAGCCTGGGCTGTCAGCTGCGGGCCCCCCCCCCTCCTGCCTCCAGCTCTCGGGCCCCGTAGCAGTGGCGTGGTCTGCCTCTATGGACGGTACGCCACTGGTTGTAGGGAGTTTATTAAAGAATAACTGGCATGGTTAAATTGGCAGCAATCCCAAGCCGGCAATGTGAAAAAGAGTTTGTAAAATACAAATTCGGATTGATGTACAAAAGAAGGGGAATCTGAAAAACTGGGTCCTAAAATGTGTCATAATATATGAATGCACAGAAGCACCCCAAATACAAGGATCATGAATCCAGGGATTTACACATATATGGATGTACACAAAGAGTCATCTAGACCAGCACTGAGTGAATTAAAGTGGTAGGATTATACACTCTGAAAGACCAGAAATATAATAAAATATCAAAGTTGTACATTTAACAGAGATGCTGGTACAAAATTGTAAAGACTCTGAGATGACAGAATACCATTATAAATGCAAAGCCATATCAGTATTAAATGCAGGGATTGACCACAAGGTGGTGCTAACAATGCTCATGCAGAACCATGGTTATTAGGAACACCAGTGGAGACAGATTCACTTAAATAAATCACATACCCATGAGGGTTACAAAACGGGCTAGGGAAGCAGCAGAGAGGACCCCCTTGGAGAAAGAGCCCCGACGCAGCGTTTCACGATCCAACAGGTAAGATCATTTAATTGGGGGGAAGAGTGGAACAGCATCCAGCAGCCATATGTATTTAAATATGGCGCTCGGTCGCTTCAGCTGCTCCGCCCCCACAGCGTCACGCGAGCGAACCAATCGCGGCCGGTCCCGACGCTGTCAGCTGTCTACGCCCCTGATCGGTAGCACGCGTGCGCGGTAAACGGGGACGCGTCACCCAGAGACCGCGCATGCGCACAGTCGATAGTGACGCCGACAGAGTCGGGCCAGCAAGCTACTGAGGCACGTGCGCGACAGGGGGAGGAGGAGCGGGAGTGAGCATATGAAACCAAACATAGACAAATACAAACAGTGTGAACACAGGTGGATCGTAAGGAACAACAGGCCATACAGGATCTTGAGGAACTTCTGGATGAAGCTGCACCGAGCACTCAAGGTGAGTTTCCATATTGTGCCATGCCCAGATCTACGAGGTTTCCCCCTTTGTCCCTCTGTCCGGCCGTTGAGATATTCACAAAACTTGTGATATCTGACTTTGAACATTTATCCAGGAGACGTCGGTATGACAATTTAACTCATACTGAGAGAATGGCAATCGAGTCTCTGGATAAATTGGGTGATGTCTTAATTAAGCCTGCGGACAAAGGGGGAAACATCGTGATCTGGCCGGCTCTTATGTATGAAAAAGAGGCGCTTCGCCAATTACGTGATAGGTCCACTTATTGTAAGCTCCCCTGTAGCCCCACTCCAACTTTTTCTGTTCAACTTCAGGCCATCCTTGGTAAGGCCTGTGATGAAGGGATCATCAGTAAGCAAGTAGTAGAGGGACTCACAGTACGTTTTCCTAAGACACCAACTTTCTATTTACTGCCAAAAATCCACAGAGATGCTCTCTGTCCTCCTGGTCGTCCTATCGTGTCCAGCATTGAGGGGTTGTGTCAACCAATATGTCAATTTATAGACTACTATTTAAAACCTCTGGTTGAGACGCTCCCCTTATATCTTCGTGACACGACTGACGTTCTCAGGAGGATAGACGGCATCTCTGTGGATAATAACACCATACTTATTACGGCAGATGTTGAGTCCCTCTACATTGTATTCATCACGGGGATGGCCTCAAGGCCGCTGAACATTTTCTTTTGAACTCCGGTCGGGATGGCCCGATGTGGGACCTTGAGTTGCTCCGTTTTGTCCTCACCCACAATTTCTTTTTATTTAAAGATGTGCATTATTTGCAGCAGCGCGGCACTGCCATGGGCGCGGCCTGCGCGCCTTCGTACACAAACCTCTTACTAGGGTACTGGGAGACGGGTTTGCTATGTGACGGGGGCGGGCCGGCCGATGCCCATGTGCAGTGCTGGCTGCGGTACATTGATGATTTGTTTATTTTGTGGACGGGCAAGGCAGAGCAACTCGACGAGTTCATGGAGCGACTTGGCATGAATCCATTTAATATCAAGTTAACCCACAGGCATGATGCCAGGCATTTGGATTTCCTTGACATTGACATCAGGATTGGTGAGGGAGGTATTATTCAAACTAATGTTTACCGTAAGACGACCTCGGTCAACTCCCTCCTTCATGCCTCATTGTCCCATGATCAGTCTACTATTCAGGCCATCCCTACCGGTCAATTTTTACGTATGAAACGCATTTGCTCATCTGACCTTCTGTTTGAGGAGCAGGCGGCAGATTTGAAAATTCGTTTTCAGGAGCGGGGCTACAGTAATAGGAGCATTAAGCGGGCTTATTTACGGGCGAAGCATACCCCTCGATCCACTCTACTTTACGGTAAAGCGGCTAAATCCAGTGGTTCCTCGGATCCTGGCCAGGTTCGTTTCATTTCTACTTATAGCCACGAGTGGTCCAATATGCGATCTATTTTGAGCAGGCACTGGGATGTTCTCCTCTCCGATTCCACATTACGTGATCTTTTACCCAAAAGCCCCTTGATGACGCCCCGCAGGTCACATAATTTTCGTGACTTGCTTGTACGGAGCCATTATGTTCCAAACCGGCCTACTACCTTTTTGGATCTTGGCACTCCCCTTAGGGGTTGTTTCCCTTGCGGCCATTGTCTGGCCTGCAGCAATGTTCTTCGCACTTCCTCTTTTACCTCTGCTGATGGTCTGCGCAGTTTCGATATTCGCCATTATGTATCGTATCATTATGTATGTATGCGCAGTATATATATATATATATATATATATATACATACAAAGCACTCGGTTTGTTTTATTTTTTTCCCAAGTAACCGATGGGTTGTTTTTTTTTTTATTTGGCACTCAATATTGAGTTTTTTATAGAAGTCCATCTATGATGGCTTATATTTATATGAACTGTTACCATTCTTTTTGCTTTATATATATATATATATATATATATATATATATATATATATATATATATATTCTAGACTGTTTATGTAAGATGTTGATGACCTATGGTAGTTTGAGCAATATTTTCGATTTTTCATTACCGGTGCTCCTATTTCGCTGCATTTCTCTTATTCTGAGGGTATTATTGTATTATTATTGTATTTGTATTTTCACTTATTTTGGCTTGAATCTGTTTGTAAATGCCATGTCTCCAATTTGAATGAGGTTTTTCACCTGCCCTTTGATGCAATCAGCTTCTCTCCCTCCCCTCCCCTTCCCCTAGGCTTCCTGACTGCCTCATTCAGTCTATTTTAGGAGCCTTGTGGGGAGCATGGGTCACTTATGAATAAGGACTTTTTGTGTTTTTAATGTAAGTCCGAAACGCGTAAAGTTCCCATACCTGGTAACCCCCCCATGGTGTCCACAGGAATTTTTTAAGAATCCAATAAACTTTTGAATGATTTTATTTTAAGAAGAAATTGGTGCCGGATCCCTTCCTTTCTTCCTATGTCACTGTCTTTACCGGTTGGACCTACCGGTGGATTCCAGGCACCCGCAAGGAACAGCAGTCCGGGTTGCAGGTGAGATGAAAACCTTTTTTTGCTATGGTTGTCTTGCTGGTCCCTTTTCTGTGCTCCCTGCAAGCCCTAGGAGTGACTGCATAAGATTACTGCATATAATTCAGATGAACTTATCTATGTTCCTTTGATTGCGGCACCTACATTTGGAATTTCTTCTCTACTCTGTGGACTCCTCCCCGGTTTTTTCATCACTTATTATTTTCATCTCAACCGGAGAGACCCTCTTTGCGGAGATATACATATATACATTTTTGTGGCAAGCATTTTCTCTTTCATAGCCCTGACTTCACAAATCCCGTCAGAGAGGACATTGTGCAGCTCTACATTGTATTAAGGATCCTGGTAGCTACATGGATACACTTGGATTCCTCGATAGTGAGGATCGGAAGAAAAAAGAAAAAGTTGGATGACATATTTTCAGAACAAGTCACTTCCCACCACATTCATGATACTAACCAGCAGGATAAAAATACTTTCACCTTCTGGGATTTGGAAAAGCTATCGATCCAACGGCTAAAAACCTGGTGGGACTCGATGACTTTGAATAAATACATAGAAAAAAGTATGATTCCCAGAGGTCTGAGAATTAAAAAAACACCCACTTTTGTTTTTTCTGATCAGTTTATGGATAATTGGAACTCTGAGCTTTCTGCATGTTCCCTAAAGTTGATGGACTTAATCATTAAGGAAGAACAGAAGCGAATCTGTAATCTTGATACCCAGATTAAAAGTGTACATTCATATTTAACTAATACATATGATCCAGCTGATTTCGATAAATTAAATGCCAGATTGAGAAATACTATCGAGAGAATTGAGTCAGAAATCATGGATCTCAAGCAAAATAAATATCACAGAGATGTTAGAGACTACGAATCTAAACAGGTATATTCTTGGCATTCTATAGCTAAAGCCAAATCCATTCTAAAAATACGCGGCCAGCAGCCGCAGATGGGAAGAACCGTCTCCTTTTCCTCCACTGACAACAAATCCGCTGAAGATAGTGCTACATCATATGATTCAAACAGAAGCACATATTCCTCGCACCTTCCAAAAAACTTATCCACCAGAAACCAAGGTCACGACAAGGCGGCAGGAAGCACAAACGGAGGAGAAAGGATATATTTTCTCCGCTCCAAGAAGCGCCGCTTCTGGAGGAATTAACTAATCATGCTACACTAGAAATCCCTATCATTAATTTGTCTGCTTGCATTTTGAATTCAGCTCAGATTGATACTCTCCATAAAGGCTTAAACTTTGCCCCCAGCAGCAGGGCGGATCTTTTTCAAACCCTCCGGGATGTAAATAAATTCATAAGGAACCTGACGGTTAAGAGGCATTTTTTTAACGCAGATGCTAATGATGAGGTTATGCCGGTCGCATCAGACCCAACAGCGTCTACTTCCTATGACATTCCCATGTTTTTGAACCTAAAAGACCAGAAAGCCATTACCAACTTACATGAGCTTGGGGACTTTGATATGAAACCCCAGAGCCTTCACCTTTTTGTTACGAAAAATCCGGATTTCTATCCAATTGCCTCCAGAGCCCCCATAATGGATACATTTCAAGATTTATTGGAGTCTGAGATCCGAAATTTACTCTCTAAAAACCCTGTGTACGTGATAACTTGTCATCTCTCCAGAAGAAAGCTTTAAAAGATCTGAGGTCTAATAAACATATCATTCGCAGGGCTGATAAAGGAGGATCGGTGGTAGTTATGGACAGCGAGCTCTATGTACGAGAAATCAACATTATTTTGAATGATGAGTCCACATATAAACATCTATCAGGCGACCCTACACCTGCCTTCTCTTCAAAATTACAAATTATGCTGGCACAGGGTAGGGAATGGGGTGTCCTTACTGAGAAGACATATGAATATCTACTGGTTACTTCTCCAATATGTCCCATTTTTCAAGGACTTTCAAAAGTCCATAAGGACACTTTCCCTCCCCCCTTGAGACCCATAGTCTCTAGTACTGGATCTCTAACAAGTAACCTGAGCGACTGGTTGGACCACCATATCCAACCACTTATGAAGCGGACAACAGGATATATTAGAGACACTAAAAGCTTACTCCAAAATTTAGAACATGTATCCTGGACCAGGGATTCTTTTTGGATTACAAGTGACGTGACCGCCCTCTATCCAAGCATCCCCCACAGAGAAGCCCTACAGGCCCTCTGGTTCCACTTGCATAGATACAACCCTCTGGACGATGTCTTTAAGGAATTTATAATGATGACTGCGGGTTTTTTGCTTACCCATAATTTCTTTCAGTTTAACGGCACCTTTTACCTCCAGATAGCTGGCTGCCCGATGGGGGCCAGTTTCTCATGCACATTAGCCAATATTTACATGGCCTTCTGGGAGGAACAGTATATCTATACAACGGACAATCCCCTCCTGGATTCCATTATATGGTACGCCAGGTATGTGGACGATCAGATTCTAATATGCAATAAAGGTCGGTTTGATACCCCCCAGAAAGCCATGGAAACTATCAATACATACTTCAATGATAACCCTCTGAATTTAAGATTCGTAATGTGTTTACATGGTAACTCGGCCCCCTTTTTGGATGTTCATCTGTCTGGAGATCCACTTTCTGGATCTATTCATTCAGTTCTTTACAGAAAACCGATTAGTGGGAATACATTTCTCCATGCAGACAGCTGCCACATGCCCCATACGCTCCAAAATCTCCCCATGGGTGAGCTTTTGCGGGCTAAACGCCTATGTTCCTCTGAGACTTATTATCAACAGGAGGCTGCCCACATTAAGATGCGACTCAAAAATAGAGGTTACACTATGCATAATTTAAATAGAGCTACTCCTATTGTTGCCGGAAGATCTAGAGCAGATCGTCTGAGGGACCGTTCTGAGTTGTCTGAACGTAAGAACCGAGTGACTTTTTCTACACCTTTTTAGTACGGACTTCTTCCAAATTAAACATGTCATTCAGTGTTTTTTACCCCTATTATATCAGGACGAGATTCTGAAGTCAATTTTGCAATCTGGAGTGAACATTGTAGCCAAAAGAGCCCATACTATTGGTAATACTGTAGCACCCAGCATGTATGCCTCCAAGAAATCAAATTGTTCCTGGCTAAGCATTCTTGGCTCCTACAAGTGTGGGTCTTGCCGATGTGGACTTTGCAAATACATGTATAACACCAAATTTTTACTGGACAAGGATGGCGAAAGATTTAACATTCGATCATTCATAAATTGTTCCTCTACTCATGTTGTCTATGTAGCTACATGTACGGTATGTTGCAAAGCCTATGTCGGTTGTACTTCAAGAACACTCAGAACTAGAATTTCTGAACACATTCGCATACCCTAGGGCACAGGATAGAACCTCTTTATGTTATGCTGCATGTGTCAAAAAGCGATCCCTGTCTGGTCTCACCAGGCATTATATTGAATGCCATTCAGCAGACTTCTCTTCCTTAGTTATCACAGGCACTGAATTGGTTCCAAAGCCACCCCGAGGAGGAGACTGGTTTCAGGCCTTACTTTTAGCAGAGGCTAAATGGATTCTGAAATTAAATTCCAGGTATCCTAGCTGTTTTAATTACCGCTCCGACTTATGTTTCATTCTATGATTTAAATCTGGCCTACCAGGGTTTTCTATTTTTGCTCTTACACCTCATTGTCACTCCCTATGTCTCCCTTCTCCCTCCCTCCCCCCCTTTTTCCTCCCTCCCCCCCCCCCTTTTCCTCCCTCCCCCTCTCCCCCCCTTTCCTCCCTCCCCCTCTCCCCCCCTTTCCTCCCTCCCCCCCTTCCCTCCCTCCCTCCCCCCCCATGCTCTTCCCTCTACACTAGTTTTTTTTTTGTTTGTTTTTTTTTCCAAGTAACTGATGGGTTTTTTTTTTTGGAAGTCAATATTGAGTTTTTATAGAAGTCCATCTATGATGGCTTATATTTATATGAACTGTTACCATTCTTTTTGCTTTATATATATATATATATATATATATATATATATATATATAGATAGATATTTTATAGACTGTTTATGTAAGATGTTGATGACCTATGGTAGTTTGAGCAATATTTTCGATTTTTCATTACCGGTGCTCCTATTTCGCTGCATTTCTCTTATTCTGAGGGTATTATTGTATTATTATTGTATTTGTATTTTCACTTATTTTGGCTTGAATCTGTTTGTAAATGCCATGTCTCCAATTTGAATGAGGTTTTTCACCTGCCCTTTGATGCAATCAGCTTCTCTCCCTCCCCTCCCCTTCCCCTAGGCTACCTGACTGCCTCATTCAGTCTATTTTAGGAGCCTTGTGGGGAGCATGGGTCACTTATGAATAAGGACTTTTTGTGATTTTAATGTAAGTCCGAAACGCGTAAAGTTCCCATGCCTGGTAACCCCCCCATGGGGTCCACAGGAATTTTTTAAGAATCCAATAAACTTTTGAATGAATTTATTTTAAGAAGAAATTGGTGCCGGATCCCTTCCTTTCTTCCTATTGAGTGTGCTATACAGGTGCCATGTTTGGTCTGCCTGTTTTTCTATTTTTTGGTTGATTTCTGTATTAACATGTTGTAGGGAGACCTATCACATCTACTCCCCTCATATTTATACTATTGGAATCCTTCTACCCATGCCATCTATAGTTTATTCTGTGTTGGTCTATGAGTTGTGGTGTTCCAGACTCTTTAGTGGTGCATTTTCTTGGAGCAGTTGTGGAGTTTACCCCTGCTGTTTTGTACTTTTTTCCTGCTCTTGTTTTCCTCCTGAATCTCTTATTGTCTTAACCTGTGTGTGCGTTCTATGTGACAGAGTTTTGTTTTTTTCCCTTGTCTGTCTTTTTCTGTGGTTTCAACACACTCCTGTCCTGTCCCTCCCAGAGGATGGGGAATTAGATAAAGTCTGGACACAGTGGACAGGAACAGGGCCAGGAAGGAGTCTCAGGCCTCTCCACCATTTGAAGAATCCCTGAGAATAGGGATAGCATAGGACACCCTAGCTTAAGGGACAGCTTAGGAGCCCCGGTTCCTCGCTTTCTCAAAGTCATCCTGATCTCTTCTCCCAGCCATCTACATGCTGTGATCGCTCTTGATTGCAGCATTTAGGGGGTTAAACTGCTCTGAGAGGTGTGAGCACTGCTTCTGGCAGTGAGAGCCAGGTCTTGGCTTTAACATAATACGGACACCTGGCAGTGATTAAGCGGGTACATTTGCTGTGCCCACAAAATTGCCAGTATGTACTGGATACATACTTGATCATTAAGGCACTGACAGCCAAGATGTACTCAGTATGTCAAATATCAGTAAGGGGTTAAGAACTACCTTCAGTGTGAAGAAAAACAAGGAGTCTTGGAGATGATGATATGACCCTCACAGACAGGGGCGGACTGGCCCACCAAGAGGTCGGGAGAATCCCCGGTGGGCCCCTGCTATTGATGGGCACGCCCCCTAGGCCCCGCCCCCCTACCCCCCTGGGCCCCTATGGATATGTGTGAGAGGGCCCCCCCCGGCCGGTAATTTCACTAATCATATCGGCACATTGCCGATATGATTAGTGACAATCCCATTCCTTCTGCAGCGGCAAGTAGGAAGAGCGATCTCCCTGCTCTGCCTGCTGTCACTGTCAGTGCCGCGTGGCTCTGACTCATCTGCGCAGTGACACTGCAGGAGGAGGCAGTCTCAGAGGGATGACTGCTTCCTTCCTTTGCAGGTGCTGGCAGCATCGCGCGGCGGAGGACAGACCCGGCGTCGCCCCAGGCCAGGCTGCAGGAGCAGCAGCGCGTGAGTATAGAAGGTGGGGGCCCGGGGGGTGGTGTGTGGGGGCCCCGGGGAGCGAGCAGGGGCCCCGGGGTTATGTGCAGGGGGGCTCTTCTTCTTACCAGTCACCTGTCTGTATCTGCAGCCACCGGCGTGTTCCTCATCAGTGTGTGCATGCCGGGCACACTAGCAGGAGGCAGCGTGCTGTGCTGTTCCGGCCCTGCTGTGTGCTGTGTGCCCGACATGCACACACTGCCGGTGCCGGTGACCGCAGCTTCTTCCTATTCAAATGTATTTGCGTCTTTCAGACGTAAATAAATTTGAACAGCGCTCTGGGACTGGGCCCCGCCACCGACGTGCAGCAACGTGATGAGATCAGCACATTGCTGACGTCATCACAGTGCTGCGGGCGCCACACTGGATTCATCAGGAAGCGAGCGCTCCATGGAGGAGCCAAAGAGACAGGTGTAATTAATGGAGATGTGTGGGGAGGGGCTGAGGACACATAACGGGGAACATTTGTGAAGGAGACACAGCTTTGTGACAGGCAGAGGAGGAGTACTGTATTGTAGTGTGTGTGTGTGTGTGTGTGTGTGTGTGGGGAGGGTGTGATGGGGGGTGCATTGTATTGTGTGTGTGTGTGTGTGTGTTTGGAGGGGGTGATGGGGGGGTGCATTGTATTGTGTGCGTGGGGAGATGGTAATGGGGGGTGCATGGTATTTGTGTGTGTGTATGTAGTGGGTGATGGGGGGGATGTATTGTGTGTGTGTGTGTGTGTGTGTGTAGGGGCGTGGAGTCATTAATCGGGCTATAGTTACATTTAATTCTCAAAATTTTCGTTTCATTCACCTTTTCTGTTCTAATACTTTACAATGTGAACAACCATGGCTTGTCCCCCCCCCTAGTTTTGATCCTGGGTACGCCCATGCACAGGCCTGAGTGGGCCCCGGCACCCAGCCTTTCAATCATAAACTTCAGTGATCGTACAAGTTCTGTATGATCACTGAAGTTTTCGCAGTTGCAGGACCTTTAGTGACATCACATGTGTCATGTGAGTCCTAGCGGTGCACTGAGGGAGTCCCCAGGCCTGCACCGACCGCGCCGGTATTCAGATGTATGCGCGTCTTTCAGGCGCGCAATACATTTGTACAGTGCGGCCGGTGACAGGAGGGAGAGCAGCTCTGCTCAGCCCCGCAACGTACCGTCATCGCCAGGACTGCAGAGGAGCGCGCCTCAGTCCTGCACCGACATCATCATCACCAGGGCCGCAGCTGCATGGATGAAGAGGAGGACGCGCAGACACAGGTAAGCGCTCCAGAGGAGCCAAAGATGTACTTTTATATGAGGGGCTGCGGGTAGGGGAGGAGCAGTGTTATTTTACAACTGGCATTAAGAAGCGGTGGGGGACTTTATGGAGCATATTATATTATTAGCATATTATTATTATTAGCATATTATAGCAAATTGGGGCATTATAGGTCAGTGGGGGACGTTGTGAATGAAATTGCAACATTATAGGGCAATGGGGGACATTATGAGGCATCAAAGATTTTGGAAGGCAGCATAGTATAATGAGGAGGGGAGGATTTATACAGGGATGTAGTTGGGGGAGATATTATAAAAAGGGAAATTTTTGGGGGGGATATTTTGGAAAGGGGCACTTTGTGGGGCTATTTTGGAGAGCAGGATTGTGGGGTGATATTTTGTGCAGGAAGCAATTAACAACCCCTTCTGATTCCACTTGTTTCCCCAGACATTATTAAATAAAAGGGGCCAGGATGAGGGACATAATTACTGTATGGGGCCAGAATGAGGGACATACATTATTAGTTTATGGTGGCACATGGGGTATAATTACTGTAGGGGCAAATTAGGGGACATTATTACTGATGAAATATAAGTTAATTTTGAGGATACTGTCTCCAATGGGGGAACAAGAGTCTGACGTGGTGTAGAAATTGGGGAAATAGTGAGGAATGTGCTCTGGGAGTGATCGGCTATAGGTGACTGTTATTTTCTGCAGAGTCGCGTCATGGCAGGAAGAAGTGATGACGGTCAGCGCCAGTGAAGCGAAGATGAATAAAGTCAGCTAGAGACGTCACTGGTAAGTCAGTCACGGTATTTCTCCCTTGTATGTGGTTGTATTCGGTCACTATGTGGTCTGGTCACGGTGTGGTGGTATTTCTCCCTTGTATGTGGCTGTATTTGTTCACTGTTTGGTGGTAATATGTGGTCTGGTCACGGTGTGGTAGTATTTCTCCCTTGTATGTGGCTGTATTTGGTCACTGTTTGGTGGTAATATGTTGTCTGATCACTGTGTGGCGGTATTTATCCCTTGTATGTGGTTGTATTTGGTCACTATGTGGTGGTAATATGTTGTCTGGTCGCGGTGTGGCGGTATTTCCCCCTTGTATATGGTATTATTGATTTTGGTATAGTGGATTGTGTTGTGTATGGAGGTCACTTTTTCTCTCTATAAGGGGGAGATTTTTTCCAGTAGAAATTAAATACTTAAACATTTAACCCCTCCCCTCCCTGTCCTGCCCTGTCCTGTGACTATTACACTGCAGTAAATATGCACTTACAGAGATTCTCCAGTGAAAACAAGTAATCACCTTTACTAAGGCCATGTTCACACACTGAGTATTCAGTGAATTTTTTTACCTCAGTATTTGAAGCCAAAACCAGGAGCAGTAAAATCAGAGAAAAAGTGTGTGAACGTGGCCTAAAGATAAGTGATAACTTATTCATCTGTGTGGACCGATTGCTGGGACCTGCACGGATCGTGCAACTTTTATCCCCATTACACTGGAGCTCATGTCCGACTCGACCCCTGATCCATTCATTCCCTCAGTGGCTGCGAGCGCTGCGCTTGTTATTATCTGTCTGCTCCACAGAGGATGAATGGAGCTGCGGTCACACATCCCACCCCACAGAGGATGAATGGAACTGCTGTCACACACCCCACCCCACAGAGGATGAATGGAACTGCCGTCACACATCCCACCCCACGGATGATGAATGGAGCTGCGGTCACACACCCCACCTGCTGCTGCAAAAAGTTCCCCAATCTTCCGATCGGTGTGGTTTCCACTGGTCTGGTTCCACTGATCAATAAGTTATCACCAACCTACCCTGTGGATCGGTGATAACTTGTTTTCACCAAAGACCCAATTACTGCAAACGACTCTAATTGTACATCCCAGTTATGGTGCACAATATAGATGTGCAGGAGCCGTTTGTGTATACAGTCAAAGCAACATAATAATGGGGATAACGCTAATGGGTGTTTATATTTAGCTGTAGGGTGGGCCCCTGGAGTCAATTTTCCTGGTGGGCCCCAGACAGCCCAGTCCGCCCCTGCTCACAGATCCCTGATCTCATTTTCACCACGTTTGTATGGGATTTCATCAAGAGTCAGAAGGATTGGCACAAGCCTGCATCCACAGAAGATCTGAGGTTTGTTCTACAAGATAATTGTTTGAAACAACGTATTTGCCGAGTTCTTTCAAAAACTGTGTGCAAGTGTATCTAGAAGTAATGATGCCGCTTGACGGCAATGGATGGTCACATCAAATATTAATTTGATTTAGATTTCTCTTTTGCTCATTAACTTTGTATTTTAACTGACAAAAAATACCACTAATACTTCTATTATTTAAAACATTCTTACTTTGCACCATATTTTGCATACCTGTCAAAAAACATTTGAACGATACTGTATATCCAAGATAAGCTCTGTTGTGGGGTAGATGTATGTACCTGATCTCAAAACTTGAATTTGTGAATTAGATGCTGTAAATAACTATATTTGCTTTATTTATAAGATTGCAAAACGATATGCTCCTGGATACACTGTGTGAATTGCTAATGTGACACCCATAGAGACTTAAGGCCGATTTACACGCAACGACATCGCTAACAAGATGTTGTTGGGGTCACGAAATTCGTGACGCACATCCGGCCTCGTTAGCAACGTCGTTGCGTGTGAAACGCAGGAACGACCGTGAACGATAAAAATTACTTACCTTATCGTTGATGCGGCAGCACACATCGCTACGTGTGACACCGCAGGAACGAGGAATAACCTCGTACCTGCGGCCGCTCGCAATGAGGAAGGAAGCAGGTGGGCGGGATGTTCGTCCCGCTCATCCCCGTCCCTCCGCTTATATTGGGCGACCGCTTAGTGATGTCATTGTGACGCCGAACGAACCGCCCCCTTAGAAAGGAGGCGGTGCGCCGTTCACAGCGACGTCGCTAGGCAGGTAAGTATGTGTGACGGGTGTTAGTGATGTTGTGCGCCACAGGCAGCGATTTGCCCATGACGCACAACTGACGGGGGCGGGTACACTCGCTAGCGATATCGATAGCGATATCGCAGCGTGTAACGTGCCCTTTAGAGTTCATAACCTGGTCAAAGTTTCCTGAGAATTCAAACTATCTCCAACCTCTTGCCCCTATAAAAAAAAACAAAAAAAAAAACAAAAAAACCCATCAAAATGTTATTGCTTTCTAGGAGCAATAAGTCCAATGACTAGTTTTTTAAAGTGTTGACAAGTTAAGAAATGTGAAGTTACAACTACTGCATACAGAATGAAACAAGACGCCTGCTCGGCACTATCTGGGAAAATTGGAAAAGACTCACCGCTCTTCTGATACACCGCTCTTCTGATAGTCTAGCACCATGAGGGCCCATGTAGAAGGTGCACATACGCCGAAACGCGTAGTCCGAGAGACCACTACCCTTATCCGATATTTGTCTTGTCCCACGTGTGGATGTATTTTTAATGGAACTATTCAAGTAAAGTCCTGGAATTTGTCCGCTGGAGCCTTTGGACAACCATTTCTACATCCAGCATGAACTATGTTTCACACAGTGGTGCTCAGCTGATAAATCCCAGAGAAAGGGAAAGTTTACAAATCTGATTGCTTTTAGAACTTCTGCATGTGGATTGTAGATCTGAATTTCGCTTCTCGTACATGTAGGAATTAAAACATGTTTCCAGTGGGGTTTTTTTTCCTGCTGGAGTGGCGCTTTAAATATAAGTCCCCTGCTCTTAGCGAAACACTCACCCTCCAGCATTTTCATGCTTTTTTTACATCGCTGGTCCGGCGGCGCCATCTTCTGCCAATAACTTTTGACTGGCTGTAAGTCAGAAGTTACGTTACAAGATCCCAATGTATCTCTAGGAGAGCAAGAACAATGCTCTCATAGACATGTTGTTATGATCTGGTAACCGTGGACGATCACGAAAAATCCAATTAATCAGGAAAAAACAAAACCACAATAGTGGTTGTAAACTGAGCTGACCGCAATACTCTATCTATCAGACCATACTAGAAGTAGCAGAGGGATGTTCCTAACACAACTAGACACCTCGTCACTGCCTGAAAAACTTGCTACACCTCATAGATAGAAATGAGGAATCCTAACTTGCCTTGGAGCAGTCCCCAAAGAAATAGCAAGCCCCCAACATGCAACAATGGTGATGTAAGAAAACACAATACACAGAAAGAAAATATAGATCAGCAAAGGTGAGGCCCGACTTACTACCCTGTTTCCCCGAAAATAAGACACTGTCTTATATTTTTTTTTGCCCTGAAAAAAGCATTAGGTCTTATTTTCGGGGGGGTGCCTTATTCTCGAGGAGACATGGTTGGGGATAAGTTTACCCCCCACAAAAAAGCAGGTCCCCCCCATCCCCAAATCATTATACTTACCAGCGCCGGGCATCTGTATGGCTCCCAGATCCTCCAGTGATCTTCCAGCATGTACGCTGAATGCATCCCCTGCGTCTGGCTGACATCAGATCTCACACACACACACACACATCAGTTCTCCCTATGATCACCTTGCAGCTGTGCTCCCCTGCATCTGGTTGACATCAGATCACACACACACATACACGCACACACACACACCACATCAGTTCTCCCTATGATCTCCCTGCAGCTGTGCTCCCCTGCGTCTGGCCGACACTCACACATCAGAACACAGTCACACGTCAGACAGCATATACACACACACATACACACAAACGCAAACACACACATACACACACATCACTTCTCCCGGTGCTCTCCGTTGGGCGCTCCCAGCAGTTGTGCTGCACACCGTCCTCCTCTGCCTCCTGCCGACACTCACAAATCCGATCGCATACATTCACACACACACACACACACACTCACACATCAGACAGCATACATGCACACATCTGATCGCATACACTCATACACACTCACAATATCGCACATTTGCACACACTCACAACATCTGGAGGTACCACAGTATCGCCGCCGAGAAGCAAGCGATATTGCTGAATGTGGTGTGTGCATGTGATCTGTAGTGTGTGTGTGTGTGTGATCTGATGTGTGTGTGCATGTGTGTTCCGCTGCAGGACCTTGATGCACTCACCTGCTCCCGGTCGGCGTCTGGTAAGTAGATCGGGGGTCTTCTTTTTTCTGTCTTCTCTCTTCTGGGGATGCCCGCTGCCTATAATGAAGTGTCCTGCAGTGTCTTTAACTTTTTCACCACTGCATGACACTTCATTTTTGACCGTGGATAGGTCTTATTTTCAGGGGATGGCTTATATTAAAGCTTCCCTGAAAACTCCTGGGAGGTCTTATTTTCGGGGAAGGTCTTATTTTCGGGGAAACACGGTAGATAGAACTGGACAGGACAGATAACTGATTGCGGACAGCAAAAAACTCTGCAAAAAAAATACCGATCTCCTGATAATAAAAAATACTGAGACCACACGGACTCTCCCCCACTATATCGGGTACTCTTGTGCTAGACACTTTAAACAGAACTGCAGATATAATGGGAAGAAACAAAATCAAAGATCAAATAATCTTCTAAAGTTCAAATAATCCAAACATGAATAGAGAGCAAGCTCCCGTTCTTTCAGCAAGAACTGCCCTGCTCACAAAAGCAGAAGGACAGATCCTCACATACAAGAAAGCAAACACAGAACCAAATGCAATATGCAGAAACAGTCTTAAGTGCAAATCCAGCAATTAAGCACAGAAACTCCAAACTTATCTGGAGTAGATTCAGGCACCAAGTAAATGGGAAAAACAGAAGGAAAAACTCCCAGCCATCTTCAGAAGCAGGCAGGAACATTTATCACTGGCGACCGCCAGGCACAAAATGCTCTCCTAAATAAACTAGGCTGATCTGCAATAGGATTTCCTGGATTCCCAATTAATTCCATCACTTGTCTGAATCACAGATTCAAACTCAGCTTCATAACCATTCCTGGCCACCAGAGGGAGCTCGACACCAGCACTCACTCGGATGACATTCACAACACATGAGTTAAGTTGTAACCTCTGCCGCTCCATGAGACACGGGAGCTGCTAGTAGGTCACAAATCACAGGAAACTGACCAGAGCGATGCTGGAAAAAATGAAGCCGCTGGAAGGTGAGTATAATATTGGAGGCAGGGTACTTAGATTTTAAGCACCACCAATAAAAAACTTCTGGAGTGGTGCCTTAAATTTTAATGCATAATATTATCCCCTTAATGACCGTGGGCGGTAATATTACGTCCTAGAAATCATAGTGTTAATCCCTGTGGGCTGCTGCAAGCAGCCTGCGGTGATCAGCGCACATGCCAGCTGATTTGTACAGCTGACATGTGTGCCTGCCAGGCACAAGTGGAATCATGTTCCGCTCATGCCTTTTAACCCCTTAAATGGCGCTGTCAAGTTGTGACAGCGCCATGTTAACGGCGATCGTGGTTGATCTGTACTGACAGGCCGATACCGAAAGTCACATGATGTGATCACGTGGATCTGGTGGTTGTCATAGTAGCACAGGGTCATGTGATGACTCTTGTAGCTCACATGACTCAGGTCCTGTAAGAAACAGCCGAGTACTGGCTGTTACAAAAGATGATCATTTCTCCTGGTCTGAGCAATGCTGCTCTGATCGGGAGAAATGAATGAGCGATCAGACAGCTGATTCTTATTGTCCCTTAAGGGTACAAGTAAAATAAAAAAATGTTTAGAAAAAGTTTTGAAAAATTAAAAAAAATAAAAAACCTAAAAGTTCAAATCACTCCCCTTTCGCCCCATTGAATATTAAAGGATTAAAAAAATAAAAAATATATACACATATTTGGTATCACCGAGTTCAGAAATGCCCGTTCTATTAAAATATAAAATCAATTAATCTGATAGCTAAATGCCAAAATTATGTTTTTTGGTCGCCATAACTTATGCTGAAAATGCAATAACAGGCGATCAAAATGTAGCACCTTCGCAGAAATGGTACTGTTAAAAATGTCAGCTTGAAACGCAAAAAATAAGCCGTCACTGAGCCTTAGATCCCAAAAAATGAGAACAACTGAAAATGGAAAATGGCACAAAACGTACGCCACTTTTTTTGAACAAATTTCTGAGGGTTTTTTTTTAACCCCTTAGATTAGATAGATACCATATAGTGAACACAGTGAATAAAACAATGCAATCACACTTTTGTTTTGCAATTTTTCCGCATTTGGAATTTGTTTGCATTTTTCAAGTACGCTATATGGCAAAACTCATGGTTTCAGTTAAAAGTACAGCTCGTTCCACAAAAAACAAGCCTTCACATGACCATATTGATTGAAAAATAAAAAAGGTACGTCTCTCGGAAGAAGAATGGCGAAAAAAGAACGGAAAGCGCAAAATCGGCCGATCGTGAAGGGGTTAAAGCATACACCTGTGATCCCCATGCATTCCTTTCCAGGTTTACAATAAATTCAGACATATAAAAGTCTATGCTTTAATTGAAAAAGCAGAACTCTGCATGACACACAGCCATAGCATGATCTCCACTTGTAAAAAAACATAAGTTCTATATTAATGGTATCTTTATTCATGTGTGCATGAAATATACATTTAAGCTGCAGATGTATGAATAACTGCCAAATCTCATGGTATTTTTTTTTGTACTAAAAAATATATATGTATATATTTATATAGTATATAAGTCTGAATCATCAAAGCAGCTGAAATATTGCACTGCTTTATGAGTCAGCTCTGCGGAATAACATTTCTTTTATTAGTTTTCTCAGGGGGCAATCAGTTCACATCCTAATGATACTGCCCCATTGTGTCAAATTTTTCATTCAGATTCATACTGTGTGTAATATGGAATATGTCACCCCAACACAGCAAATTTATGGTGCCTGAAAATAACTTTTCCTTTCTTTTCACTATATGGAAAGTACACCGCAAGTACGAAGTAGTAGAGTTCATGCTCCTTTCATCATGAGTCACCATAAACACACAAATATAATTATCATGGTATTGTACCTGGTAGCAAGAAGCTTGTTTGAGATCACAAGCTAGCAATAAAGAATGAATAGAAAATAGTTCACGGTATTATTGCCTTGTTTTTTGCTTTTGAGTGGTTTGTGTTTCCTTCCTTATTTTAGTCTTCTCTTAGATACTAAATCTATAAATATAAAAATCTGTTCAAACCAGCCATTCCAGTAGGTTTTAATTTCTTACTAACAGTCTGTATTGCATAGCATGCTGCACTTTTCTATCAAACTATAACTTTTATTTTCTATAAGTTAAAGAATTTTTCTCAGTTCGTTTTGTCAGGAACACACCATTCCTCTACTTCCTGGCTTCCTGCTTGCAGGAGGGTGGACTTTTCCTGAAGATTGACAGTTTAGGCCAGTGGCATGGTGGAACTGCTGGTAGAAACTGAGCTCTTCCTGATATTGCTAGCAGAGGCAACTTAAGGGCAAAGCAGGAGCAGAAGGGCAAAAGCTCGCTTGTTCTTGATTTTCAGTATGAATACAGACCGTGAAAGCAGGGCCTCACGATCCTTCTGACTTTTATCACTATCGATATCGCTAGCGAGCGTACCCGTCCCCGTCGGTTGTGCGTCACGGGCAAATCGCTGCCTGTGGCGCACAATATCACTTACACCCGTCACACTTACTTACCTGCCTAGCGACGTCACTGTGGCGGTGAACCGCCTCCTTTCTAAGGGGGCGGTTCGTGCGGTGTCACAGCGGCATCACTAAGCGGCCGCCCTATAGAAGCGGATGGGCGGAGATGAGCGGGACGAACACCCCACCCACCACCCTCCTTCCTCATTGCGGGCGGCCGCAGGTAAGGTGATGTTCCTCGTTCCTGCAGTGTCACTTGTAGCGATGTGTGCTGCCGCAGGAACGATGAACAACCTACGACCTGCAACAGCAACGATAATCGGGAAAGGAACGACGCGTCAACGGTCAACGATTAGGTAAGTAATTTTGATCGTTAACGGTCGTTCGTGCGTTTCACACGCAACGACGTCGCTAACAAGGCCGGATGTGCATCACGAATTCCGTGACCCCAATGACATCTCGTTAGCGATGTCGTTGCGTGTAAAACAGCCTTTAGACTCAGTGGCATGGGAGACGATCAGGGATACCGAGGCTTGCACTATCTTGCAAGTTTCAAAACAATGGTTCTAAGCTAACCTATTTTTCCAAAAATAAACCATCCCCCAAAAATAAGCCCTAGCCTAATTTCTAGGGATTTTTAGAGTAGGCTTTAAATATAAGACTTACTCCAAAAATAAGCCCTAGTTAGTCAGCACCTCCAGGGCTAGGTTATGTCACGTGACGCTAGGTTAAGTCACTTACATAACGGAAACATAACCTAATGCTGGAGGCATTTGTATAGGCATAATGTAGCTGCCAAATCATCCTGCTGCTTCCTCTCACCATGGCAAGGTAAACTCTGCTCACCGGCAGCTGTGGTGATAGGCCCTCCGCAGGTAGGGCTGAGCCTGGGAGATGTATAATGGAGTAATAAGGGAGATCACACCGTGGGTTGTAATTAACAGTCTCTACTCACTCGTGGACCCTTGGATGGCTGGTTCAGGTCCCTGTATTTCCAGTGCCAGTTGATGACTTGGTTTCTCTGTCCCCGACACTCTCAGTTTGGTTTGGTCCCCGTAGCATGGAGCGTTTGGGGCCCGACTGTCCCTTTGCAGTGGTAGTCTCCTTCTCCGTACGGCAGGCAATGTGGACCCTATAGGGCTGGTCTTTGTCCCTAACCCTGATCCTTGCTTTACTACTGGTGTCCCCAGATTTTTGGGTCAGTGAAGTCCGTGAAGGTCCCCTCACTGTGCAGATATTTGCCAGGCCATCTGAAACTGTCACCTGACCTAGGGCCCTGTGCCCCGTGCGTGCTCTGGTCCCAGCAGTACTCGGGTGTACCCGCCCTGGGGACCACTCTCCTGTGCCCCCGGGCTACCATTACACGACCCAGCTCTAGGCACGTCTTTGCACTTTCACTCCCTACTACTGAACTGACTGCTGTCCACTCCCACCAGGCTGTCTAGTTCCCTGGTCACGCTCTGCCCTCTAGGTGGCCCTTCCCCTTGTCTGACTAGCCAATTGCCTCTGGTATGGAGTGGTAACAAAGATTTTGAGGTGTGTAGATGTTGCTGCCACTGGTGTTCCAGGTCCCAGGGGGTAGGTCCTGTATCCCCGTGAGGATTCAGTTCCCTGTAGTGTCCTGACTAGCTCAGGGGTGCAACACAAGCAGTACACTAAAGGCTATAATATCACTCCATTCTTGAGAACGGGTAGGATTTTTACCAAGATGTAGATTACAAAGATGCTTGTTTTTACAAGAATTTTGCAATGTTACCCTTTGATAAGATGAAACAACCTCTTAATGGAGAGGACGATGATATTGATCTAAATAGATGATGACACATTCATCAGACAGATTGTTACTAATCACGATTGATCTATCATAGATCTGATAATAACGGAACCCATGACAACAGTGTGAATAGAGTCAAATCTTAACTATACATACAGTGTAATGAAAATGATTAGGTCTGAAGGCTCACTATTCTTGTATGCCCCTAAATCTGAATGAATTTCAAAACATTGATTGTTGTTTATTATTTCAACATCATCTTTATTGTTGTAGGAGAGTGGACAAGGTAGTATGGTTTTCCTGCCCCTGAAGACACCAATTGCATCTATGTTTTGTAAGTTGATGTGTTATGGATAATGATAAAATATAGTAACTATTCGTTACATAACTCTGCTACATCTTACTTATCATTACTAAGAAAGATCTGCCTAGCAACAAGATGACTGCAGGGGCAGAAATAGTTAAGCATGGGAATAGCCCATGGGCAGAGATGAGGAAACACGAGGTTCGATGTTTGTTGTTCATATGAAATCCCAGACTTTATAAAAAAAACTGAGTTTGTGTTTGGAGTTCAAGTACTTGACATATGCAGACCACTCAAGTGATCATTGCTGTGCTCGGGTACCCTTGGTGCTCAGCGCAGTGTGAGACGCTTGTAGTCATCGAATGTAGTAGATCGAATGTAGTGTTCACTCAAAAAAAAAAAAAATCTGCCCACACCCACCCTAAAGTGTTCTGTTTATAACTGGCTGCATGTGTGCGGAGACCCGAACTGCCCAATTAGTGACTTCCATTGGGGTCAGGTCAAGTCCGGGTCCCAAACCAAACTTTATTTAAAGTTCGGCTGAACCTGCTGAACCGAACTTCCTTGGGCTCGCTCATCTTTACTGTTGGGCTAAGAGACTCGTTTTCAGTTTGGAAGGGCGATAGGCAACAGCTTGCCATGAGTACGGACATACAAGTCAATTAGGTGCTAAAGGCCGCATCTAGTGGGTGACTCATGACAACTACAACAGCTAAGACCAGAGTGAGACAGCGGGATTGGAGAAAATAGGCGGTCGTACGGAAGATGGCTAAGATCCAGAGTGAAGGTCAACATCAAAATCTAGTTTTCGCCAAGAACAGGGCGACCCCTTTAGGAAGGATCCAGAGAAGAACAGTTAGCATAAGACTTGATGTAGCTTACAGCTCAGTTGGAACGGATCAAAACGGGAGCGAATGTGAGACGAGTAAGGAGTCCTGTGCAGCAGAACCGAAAGTGTCATAATTCCCTGATACTGGGAAGATGCAGATCCACGGGAGGGCTAGAATGACTTCTGTGTATGGTACTGTAAGGCTAAACTAGTTGATGTTGGAAGGACTGGAAACGTCAGAGAAAGTAACAGTTGAGGAGATCGAGAAGGAAATGTGTCCAATGGTACCTTGTGGTTTCTCATGTGTAAAGTTGGGTTGGAAGAGCTGTTGAAGCTTTTCAGTAATGAATTGTTTAAAAACAACTCTTGGCCTCTGTTACTGTCTTCCTTGCAAATTGGTTCTGGTTTGTCAGATGGCCTGCAAAATGGCCTGCAAAAAGGTGTGACATGCATTACACAAGTCCAAGCACACAGCCAGGACCAGACCCAACCTGTGAAGTGCCGGGGCAGATGAAAACTGTGCTTCACCCAAAACTGCCACCCTGTGCACCTTGACATTCTCACCTGTCTTTATCAAGGAAATAGCAATATAAAAAGGTTGGATGCTTTCTTATCACAAAGTTTTAAACTTTTTTCAAATTCACCAAGTACAATATTTAATCTGGCTTATCAGGACCATGGTCCAGTGGCCACACTGATATACCATAGCCACTGAAGCAGAGCTTTGGAATCCACATCTTATTTTCTGGCATCTCTGGCTCCTTTTTTGATTATTTATTAGGTAATGTTATACTTGTATCGCACTGCAACAACTTAGTGCGCAGGACCTTCTAATCAGAAGGGTCTCGACTCTGGACAATCTATCAAGTAGAAGAAGGTTCGCATGGCTCTGGTTTGGTGGCCACATTCTACTGACTTGGCCACTGGCACAAAGTCCTGCAAATCTTTTTGATCATCTTCACTGGCTATATTGGCAGTCATAGAAATGACTTAGGGAGTAAACAATAACAAGATTTTTGCACATTTACCGAAATCTACTGAATTGTTCAAAATATGGTGGCTTTCATTCAAGGAACATGATTATATTTTCATTTCGACTTAAAAATATGGTGTAAAAGGTTAGAGTTACATCTTCAGTTGCAAATGCGAATTTGATATTTTCTTCTTACAGCTTTCACTGTTTTAGTTACCAGTCTCAATATTGAACTTGGGGTCTTAAATAGAGATGAGCAGACAGGTGAATGTTCGTTTTTTGTGGGTTCTGCCGGACTTTACAAAAAGGTTTGGTTCAGGAACTGGACTTAATCCAAACCCCCCCCACAAGTGTTCATATTGTGGAAACTAGACCCCTCAAGGAGCTTATCTAGATGTGTGGTGAGCACCTTGAACCCCCAGGTGCTTCACAGAATTTATAATATTGAGCCATGAAAATAAAGAATCTCATTTTTCCCACAAAAATGTTGTTTAAGCCCCAAATTATGTTTTCACAAGGGTGACATGAAAAAGTGCACCATACAATTTGTTATACAATTTCTCCTGAGTTCACCGATACCCCATGTGTAATGGAAAACTACTGTTTGGCCGCATGGCAGGGCTCGGAAGAGAAGGAGTGCTATTGTTTCTGCAATAGATTTTAGACACCATGTGAAATTTGAAAATCCTCTGACATGCTAAAACAGCAGAAACCCCCACAAGTGAACCCATATCTTGAAACTACACCTCTCACGGAATTCATCTTTGAGTGTAGTGAGCAATTTTATCCCTTATATGATTCATTTTAATTTAAAAAAGGGTAATAGGAGAAAATGGACTATATAATTTTTTACATAATTCATCCTGAGTTCGTTAAAACTCCACATGTGGTCAAAAATGACTTTTGAGCACAGTGCAATGCTCAGGAGGGAAGGAGTGTCATATTGGAGTTCAGATTAAGCTGGAATGGTTTGGGGGTGCCATGTCACATTAGCAGAGCCCCCTGACATGCTAGAAAATCAGACTCCCCTTAACCCTATGTTGCAAAACACACTCTTCAATGAATTCATGTAGTGTTGCAGTGAGCATATGACACCACATGTGTGTCCTAAAATATTATACTATTGGGCGGTGAAAGAAAATAATTAAGTTTTTACAACTAAAATTTTGTTTTAGTATCAGATTTCCAATTTTCATAAGGGAAAAAGGGAAAAAAGGCCTCATAATGTATTACACAATTTCTCCTGAATGTGACAATACTCCACATGTTACTGTACAGTAATGTTTCGTGACATGGCAATGCCCCAGAGGGAAAGAGCACCATTTTACTTTCGGAGCACAGATTTTCCTAGAATAGTTTGCAAACTCTGTTTGCAGAAACACCATTAAGCAACCACATTTTGGAAATTACACCCCTTTGGGAATTCATCTACTGGTGAAGTGATAATTTTATCTCTGTAAAACACCTATGGAGTCAAATGCAGTGAATGTTGCAGAATTAAAACCTCCAAATAAGGCCTTGTTGTGTGTAGTACATTGTAGTGCCCTTTCATTGTGCCCAGCTCATGCTTTTGGAAACACACATCCCATATATAAAGCGGGCTCTCCTCATTACAATTATAACAAACATGAGGACGCTAGCTGTGGCTTAGACAAACTATAGTGCTCAGATGAAAGGGGGCATTTGGATTTGGGAGTAGAGATTTTGCTGTATTTCTTTTTGGGAGGAAACCATTGTGCTTGTCCAAAGACTTTGTGCTCCCAGTAACATGGAAGCCCCCTATAAGTCCGTTAACATATGACAACCTGACTGGGCGCTTTTTTTTGTGGGTTCAGTTTAATAAAATGTTGGGACAATTTGGGTACAGAACATTTTGAATCACTTCCCATTTATCCACTGCTCTATGCAAGGTTTCCATCTTCATCTCCGAAATATGTGATATAGGTGAAACCCCCAACAAATTAATTTACATAATAAGGCAGCAGATATACACCGACTTTGTTTAGCCTCTGTTGAGTGGTGTCCATCTTTTCAAAGTTTCACAAAAGTTTTAGTTGACTTTTTTGTTGAGTATTCTGTCTGAATCACGTTTTTCATAGATTTACATGAAATCCCCGATGTAAGCACTCAGCGTAGAATGCAGGATACATTTCAGTTGAGTCTTACTGTGAACTTTGGGAGCCAAAATAAACATATAAGCAGCAGTTGAAGATTTAGCTTTATTACTATTTTTTACACTGTTCACCTTGCAGTATAAGTGATATGGCAGCTTTATTCTGCAGGTAAGTACGATTACAGTGATACCAGATTTATATAGTTTTTAAAGTGTTGCTACTATCACAATAAAAATGCTTTTTAAAGGTTGTTTGCACTACCAAATTTTGAAGGCTAAAGTACAGTAATGGCCAAAAGTTTTGACAATGGTACAAATATTAATTTTTACAAAGTCTACTGCTTAAGTTTTTCTAATGGCAATTTGCATATACTCCAGAATGTCATAAAGAGTGATCAGCTTAACAGCAATTACTTGCAAAGTCAATATTGGCTAAGAAAATGAACTTCAACCCCCAAAACACATTTCAACATCATTGCATTCCTGCCTTAAAAGGAGCAGCTAACATTGTTTTAGTGATTGTTCCATTAACACAGGTGTGGGTGTTGATGAGGACAGGGCTGGCGATCAATCAGTCATGATTAAGTAAGAATGACACCACTGGACACTTTAAAAGGAGGCTGGTGCTTGGTATCATTGTTTCTCTTCAGTTAACCATGGTTATCTCTAAAGAAACACGTGCAGCCATCATTGCTCTGCACAAAAATGGCCTAACAGGGAAGAGTATCGCAGCTACAAAGATTGCACCTCAGTCAACAATCTATCGCATCATCAAGAACTTCAAGGAGAGAGCTTCCATTGTTGCCAAAAAGGCTCCTGGGCGCCCAAGAAGGACCTGCAAATGCCAGGACCGTATATTAAAACTGTTTCAGCTGCGGGATCGGACTACCAGCAGTGCCGAGCTAGCTCAGCAATGGCAGCAGGCTGGTGTGAGTGCTTCTGCATGCACTTTTTAAACAATTTTTTTATCTGCATGCACTGTGAGGCGGAGACTGCTTGAGCAAGGCCTGGTTTCAAGGAGGGCAGCAAAGAAGCCACTTCTCTCCAGAAAAAACATCAGGGACCGAATGATATTCTGCAGAAGGTACAGGGAGTGGACTGCTGAGGACTGAGGTAAAGTCATTTTCTCAGATGAATCCCCTTTTCGATTGTTTGGGACATCTGGAAAACCGCTTATTAGGAGAAGAAGAGGTGAGCGCTACCACCAGTCTTGTCTCATGCCAACTGTTAAGCATCCTGAAACGATTCATGTGTGGGGTTGCTTCTCAGCCAAGGGAATCAGCTCACTCACAGTCTTGCCTAAAAACACAGCCATGAATAAAGAATGGTACCAGAATGTCCTCCAAGAGCAACTTCTCCCAACTGTCCAAGAGCAGTTTGGCGCCCAACAATGCCTTTTCCAGCATGATGGAGCACCTTGCCATAAAGCAAAGGTGATCACTAAATGGCTCATGGAACAAAACATAGAGATTTTGGGTCAATGGCCTGGAAACTCCCCAGATCTTAATCCCATTGAGAACTTGTGGGCAATCATCAAGAGACGGGTGGACAAACAAAAACCAACAAATTCTGGCAAAATGCAAGCATTGCTTATGCAAGAATGGACAGCGATCAGTCAGGATTTGGTCCAGAAGTTGATTGAGAGCATGCCAGGGAGAATTGCAGAGGTCCTGAAGAAGAAGGGTCAACACTGCAAATATTGACTTTCTGCATTAACTCATTCTAACTGTCAATATAACCTTTTGGTACTCATAATATGATTGCAATTATATTTCTGTATGTGATGTAAACATGAGACAAACACAATTAAAAACCAGAGGGCAACAGATCATGTGAAAATATAATTTTGGTGTCATTCTCAAAACTTTTGGCCATGACTGTATGTTTTTTATTTTTGCCAACAGAGTCATATGTGGGCTTTTTTTTTAGATGAGTTTGAGTTTTCATTGGTACCATTTTGGGCCACAAAATATATTTTGATTGTTTTCTATTTTTTGTGAGTCAGAATCAAGAAGAAGCAGCAATACAGGATATTTTTTTTACACTGCTTGCCATGTCATAAAAGTGATAATACAGCTTTATTAATCGGGTCAGTACGATTACAGCAATACCATATTTATATAGTTTTTTTATGTTTAGTGAGTTTTACAAAATAAAAACTATTTTATAGAAAAAAAATGTTTTTGCATTGCTATATTCTGAGGAGCTATAGCTTTTTATTTTTTTTGCTGATGGAGCTGTGTGGCGGCGTGATTTTTTCAGGGACAAGATTCTATTTTCTATTATACCATTATTATTTACATATGACTTCATCGCATTTTATTCCACTTTTTTAGCTGTATGACGAAAAGACCTCAGGTTGTTTCAGATGCAGCGATAACAAATCAGTGTACTTTTTTTGTTAATTTTTATTTTTACATAAATAATAAATATACATTTTTGTTGGTATAATATTATTTTCAGTTTTTAATCCTTTATTTTATGATTTTGCAAAAACATAATTTTACAATTTTTTTATATTTTACTTCTTTTTACTTAGTCCCTATATGGGACATTAACTTTTATTAGTCTGAGCTGTAGGATAACTTATTGAAATGCACCTGCATTTCAGTACATTATACCTGTCTATACCTGTGAGACACTGACTTAAGCTTTTTAGACCATGCTTATGGCATGGTCTAACAGGCTTGCCGTAGCTGACTTACTTGGAGGTTGTCATCAAGATAACATGGCAAGGATTAGGCCTTTATGATACGTCATGGGGGTGCATCATTGGACAGAAGAAGGAGCTCCCTCCTTCTCACAGCCTCCTATATGTGGTAATCAATATCGATTGCAGCATTTAGGGGGTTAAATGCATGGGATTGATGTAGGCATTGCTCATGGTTGTGAGAGCTGGGTCTCAGTTTCACATAACCTGAGCTCCCAGTGGTGAGTGAGTGGGCACAGCTCCTGTTACCCTACCGAACGCCATGAAGTACCCATACATCATGGCACGGAAACCCCTTCCCAACTATGACGTTTTGGTATGTTATAGGTCGAGAAGGGGTTGCATTTTGTCAATGAGTGCAGTTTGGTATTAAGAATCAAATCACACTGTACTCACCTTTCCCACGTCCACATTTGTCAAAATATATCAGGCATGGATTACTGCCTGCTTTCATTAAGTTATGGCTGATGTCCATGATTAAATTGACCATACATGCGCCAACTTGACTGTTGTTAATCTTCTACACCATTTATCAAAGCTGATTACCCACACTCCGCTGAGCATCTATTCTCTGTCCATTATGTCATCTTTACTATACTACTGTTACTGCCAGGGCTCCTGTTGCTGACTCTACGCTGCAAGACATCTCTTTCTGCCCCCTTATATTTTTTTACTTTGCAGCTTCTGCTCCTGCCACTGTCAATGCTCAGTCACACATCCCCTGGTTGCCCGCTGTGTTTTATAATATCAGACAGTACTGATGGTGAGAAACATTCTATGTTCAGAGTACACAAAAATGAAATAACCCAATCAATTAGGGCTAATGTTTTTTTGATAACATTTCATCATTGCTTCTTCTCTTTGAAAACAGCTATCCTGTTCTTGATTCCAGTTTGAATATAGCCTTTAGAATTGCTTAATCATTTTGAAAATAGAAAACCTGTTGAGGAGTCTTTAATAAGGGATAATTTTTTGACTCCTATTGAGAAGCCAATACTTCACATTCAAAACAATACACCTGTTTTTGTTTCGTAAATAAAGGTATAATTGTTGGATTGCATGTGGAAATGCTTTCACTACTTCATTTAGCAAATAACAAATCTACTTGATAGTCCCCAAAAAGGGATCATTTTTGCATCACTCCATGCATATAAATACTAGCAATTCATACATCACAAGTTACTTGGCCTTTTAGTATTCCATCAGCATATTAACCATTCCAGGAGCCTTTCCATGGGCTGCATATAAATATTCAAAAAAAGGAAAAACATTAACGGCATCATAGTTCTTTTGTTTTTATTAAATTTTATATGAATGTATAGTAAAAATTCAAGGTGACATAATAATTCCTTACAATATATACATTTTCAAAATTCTGGAGAATCGATATTGAAGTCCAAAGATGTATCACAACTAAATAATGTGTCAAAGAGTCCATGAATTTTAATATTTTGGGATCAAATTATCCTTTAAATGTTTCACACATATTCAAATGCGAACAAGGTAGACTTGTTTCAGCAATTATTTTCAGGGTGTCCATGTGTTAAACACTATTGTGCATACAAGATCCATATATCCATAGTCATTTATTCAGACTTAATAGAGCATTGGCATTGTTATGACATCGGCTGTGCATCCCTAAGGTGATTGAATTACTTCAGCTTTAAACATCCATACACAGTCTGCGTTAAAGATATTACATGTCATAAACACCACAATAGTCCTCCACTTCAGACCAGCAATTCCAGCCACTCATTGAGACTTACGTGAATCTTTAGCGCTATTGCAGCAACGGCCGTATAGCTCCAAGGTGAGTACATCACTCCTGCTTCAGGCATCTACACTGTGTGCAGAATTATTAGGCAAACGAATATTTTAATCACATCATAATTTTTATACATGTTGTCCTACTCCAAGCTGTATAGGTTGAGAGATAACTATCAATTAAGTAAACAAGTGATGTGCATCTCTGTAATGAGGAGGGGTGTACATCAACAAGATGTGCTTAATTATTAGGCAACTTCCTTTCTTTTGGCAAAATGGGTCAGAAGAGAAATTTGACTGGCTCTGAAAAGTACAAAATTGGGAGATGTCTTGCAGAGGGATGCAGCAGTCTTGAAATTGCCAAACTTTTGAAGTGTGATCACCGATTTATTGTCGACGTATTTCTGGGAGCAATTTCTCCTTCTTTAGGAGTATATCAATTATGTGATTTTTTTTGTCCAGAAGAAGGAGATATTGTTTACAGAAATGCGTCAACAATAAAAATCACCATCTTATCATCTTGTCTGGAGTTTTCTACGGTTGCGTGGCGTGTTTCTTAAAGGAATACTACTATTCCCAGGGATGCTTCAGCAGCTGTCTTTGCTTTCTCAGTAGTTGTAGCTTTCACAACTACCCCAGGTGAGCCTGTTTTTGTCTCTCCACGTTATCCACTATCCTCAGGTAAGATCCTATTTGCGCTACTTTTTCTATCCAGTTTATTGCCTTCCCAACAATTGGTGATGTTAACAGCAAATAATGGGCTACTCAGCAGATCACAAAGCAGCTGATACAAATAGCCATGATCACTTAAGTCTGGGAACAGAAGAAACTTGATGGTGGCAATCTCTGAATCATGGGCAAGCAAACACCTTACAGTCTCAATACTCAGTAACAGGGGTATGTCCAGTTGTGTATTAAAATGCAGTGGAATTTGATGTCATTGAGGAATGTCAGGTGACTTACTTGCAACACCCAAAGTGGAGTACAACAAAGAATGACTGCCACAGGGAAAAGTAGTGGGGCTTGGCACCAAAAACAAGACAAGTATGGAGTGTAAACATTATAAATCCAACTTTGGATTCTGTCGTATATTTGGTTTTCTCAGTTCATGTGTTATATAGGAAAGCAAAAAGATTTGTTGTTTTTGTTACTGTCATGAAAGTTGAACCATATAAAAGCTGTTAACCTACTCAAATCCTGCATTATTCAAAGAAAAAGTGCTGCCACTGCTAACTATACACTGGAGTCTCAGTTGCTACAAACCAAAGCAGCATACAGTATGAAAGGGTAGAGGATAAAGGCAGAGTGTGATACAAGCCATTAGGCTCACAATACGATGGAATAAATTTCATTGAAAACTCACAGATACAAGGCAAACATACAAATAAAATCAATTAAAATTCTCCAAAAAGTGTATATATGTATTTAAAGGTATCAACCACAATATGGTTGGGTCCCCCTTCAAACCATCCCCAGCAAAACGGTACAAAATAAGTCTCCCCTCAAAATACATAGTATAATATTGATATTCTTGAAGCAGTAAAGTATAGTGTGTGACAGTTTCAATGAATAAAACTATATTTTCAGCAAAAATACAAAAAACCCTCTTATAATAAACAATTAACTAGTAGAGATGCGCAAACTTGAGGTTCTGTGTTTGGTGTTTGTACCAAACACAGACTTTAAAAAAACAGAGTTTGGGTGCTTTACGTATACAAACCACTTGTGCGAGCATTGCTGTGCTCGGGTACACTTGGTGCTCTTCCCAGTGCGAGCCACTAGCAGTGTTAGAATGGGTCGCACTGTGGGAAACAACAGCATGATCGGATGTAGTGTTCACAAAAATAAAAAATGGAAAAACACCACCCATTGCAACTTTTGGAGTTTCTACAGTTAGAATAGGTAAACAACTGGTCCAACACTGCCTGTATTCAGCATCAGAAGTGACGACCAATGTAAAGAGTGATCAGACCCAGCACATCACTGCTCCGTTCACTATGTAATTGCTGTTGCTCATAACTGCAGCTCAGTTCCAATTGGAATAAATAGGAGTGAGCTGTGCTGTTCTAGCTCTGTTCAGTTTACATCCATCTGATGCTGGAATTTAACCCCTTCCCGACCTATGATGTACCGGTATGATATAGATCGTGCCACGCCCTTTAAGGCGGGCTCACGTGGTGAACCAGCATGTTTACCCACACATGTTGGCTGATCTGATCAGTCGACATATGACTCTATCAGAGAGTCACCTTGGTCTGTTAACTTGTTAAAACCTTTTGTCAGTCTCTGACAGCGAGATTTAACGTGCGCATCATTCCCCGTCCCATCAGCGGCCCTGTGACGTGATCACAAGGTGCTGATGGGTTTTCTGGAAACCTGAAGGTCAGCTGATGACACCTGTTACTGTCATTATGTAGTTGCTGTGAACAACGGCTTAGTGCTGACTAGAGATGAGCGAACCGGTCGCGGTTCGGCTCGAGCTTGGTCCGCCGAACGGAGGTCTGGTTCGAGTTCGGTTCGTCGAACCGGTTCGGCGAACCATTCAAACCCATAGGAAACAATGGGAGGCAATCACAAACACATAAAAACACATTATAAATGTACACATACAGTTAATAAACATTGCCATAACACTTACCTGTCCCCGGGATGCGTCCTGCACTCTGTCTCCCGCCGCTTTTCCATCGGTAATCGCTGCATCTTCCCGGTAACCAGCAGTGATGCAGGACCTATCGTGACGTCAAAATAGCCATGTGACCAGTCACGTGTCTATTATCTCATTGGCTACAGACTGGTCACATGACTATGACGCGTCATGCTAGGACCTGTCATTGCATCTCTGTGGTACAGGATGCACGTTTGTGTATCGCCGTGTACCAGCGACATGCTCTAGCACACGATCGACTCCCCGTTTTGCTTCTCCATACTCTTATTGACCGGCTGACACAGGTCAATAACGGTGATCACCGTTACCATAGCAACGCGCTTGGTAGCGGTGAGGGTGATGTCACCGCTACCACACGCAGCGGCACCGGAATCACATGATCGGAGCAGCGTTGCTATGGCAACCCGTCGCTTACAGCCGAGAGCCTGTGGTCACTCTCACAGAGTGATTTCTGCACGGAGCACAGCGTCCTTTCTCTCATGCTGTCTAATGTAGCAGCGCTGCATGTGTTGAGAAAGAAGGCAGAAGAACATGGATCGTGGAGAGGTAAGAGGGGGTAATAAAGATGGAGTCCCTAAGTGTGTCTGTGTATTTATTTCTATTAAAGTATTTTTTTTCTGTGTGGTGTTTTTTTTTAACCCTTTATTGGAGATTCTAAATGGCCGGGTCAAACTTGCCTGACATTAAGAATCTCTGGCTTAATACTGGCTAGTAAAAAAAGCTGGTATTAACTCATGATTACCCAGCAAGCCACCCGGCTTCAAGGCTGCTGGAAGAGTTGGATACAGCGCCAGATGATGGCGCTTCTATGAGAGCGCCATTTTCTGGGGCGGCTGCGGATTGAAATTCGCAGCAGAGGCACCCACAAACCTCGGGCTAACCTGTGCTGCGGATTCCAATCCCCAGCTGCCTAGTTGTACCCGGCTGGACACAAAAATGGGGCGAAGCCCACGTCTTTTTTTTTTTAATTTCATAAAATTCATGAATTAATTAAAAAAAGGGCTTCCCTATATTTTAAGTTCCCAGCCAGGTACAAATAGGCAGCTGGGGGTTGGGGGCAGCCCCTGGCTGCCTGCTGTACCTGGCTAGCATACAAAAATATGGCGAAGCTCACGTAATTTTTTTTGTAGTTTTTTGGCAAAAAAAATAAAAAATGCTTACCTGGATTTTCCATTGCCAGTGAAGGTAACACCAAGCAGTGGCGGTTAGCAGCCAGTAGTTGCTGGATTACCCTTAGCTAGCAATACAAAAAATGCAGTGGGAGCCCATATATATATATATATATATATATATATATATATATATATATATTTTTTTTTTTTTAATTATTTATTTAAATAACTAAAAACAAAAAGGGCTTCCCTGTGTTTTGATTGCCTGACATCACAGTGCTGTAAAAATAAATCATTAAAAAAATGCCATAGCGCTCCGCGATATTTTTGATTCTCAGCACAGTCAAAGCAGACAGCTACGGGTTGCCACCCCCATCTGCCTGGTGTTACCTTGGCTGGCAATCAAAATACAGGGAAGCCCATTAATTTTTTTTATTTAAAAAAATAGTTAAAAAAAAATGACGTTGGGTCCCCACATTTTTGATAGCCAGCTAGGGTAAAGCAGAAGGCTGTAGCCTGAAAACCACAGCTGGCAGCTTTACCGTGGTTGGGGATCCAATGTGGAGGTCACCCCAGGCTCTTTTTTATAATTTTTTTATAAATAATAATAATTACAAAAAAAAGTAGGGTCCCCCCCAAATTGGATCACCAGCCAAAGTAAAGCGGACAGCTGTGGTCTGGTATTCTCAGGGTGGGAAGGTCCATAGTTATTGGCCCTTCACAGCCTAAAAATAGCAGGCCGCAGGCGCCCCAGAAGTGGCGCATCCTCTAGATGCGCCAATCCTGGCGCTTCACCCCAGCTCATCCCGTGCCCTGGTGCAGTGGCAAACGGGGTAATAAATGGGGTTGATACTAGCTGTAATGTCACCTGACATCAAGCCCAGCAGTTTGTGATGTCATGGCATCTGTCAGATACCTGACATCACAAACTGTCAGTACTAACAAAAAAATAGACAAAAAAAAATGTATTTGAAAAAACACTCCCCAAAACATTCCCTCTTTCACCAATTTATTGTAAGGAAAAAAATAAGGGGGTCCCACGACGACTCTGGACCATCTAGAATATGATGGGGACATGCTCAGGGAACGTATCCCCCATTTTCCTTGGAGTGCAGACCCTCCATGTGAGGAGTGTGGGTGCAATGAATCTGCACCCACTCTCCCCGGGTCCACAGCAGCAGAGTCCATGTCGTAACGGTTGCTACCAAAGCTGCAATGCCCTGCTCATGAGGTAAGGGCATGCCTAATCAGGAGAACTATTTTACATTTCCAAATATTGGTATTTGCTGATATTATTGCTATTCCACCTGCTATATATTGGGGATAGGATCTTGGAGATGGAATACCTCTTTAAGGTCAGTTATCCAGCTGAATGAATACTAAACAACAGAGCTCGCTATTTAGATGTGTTTTCTTGTGGCGTATAATGGACTGTCATGTTTGGTAGTCGTTCAGCAGGGCAACTATAAAATGAAATACCTCCATTTGGAAATGTAGTATAGCTCTCCTGATCAACTATATTCCTTACCTCATGAGCAGGGCATTGCAGTAATAATTATAATAATAATAATTTATTCATTTATATAGCGCTATTAATTCCATAGCGCTTTACATACATTGGGAACACTGTCCCCATTGGGGCTCACAATCTAAATTCCCTATCTGTATGTCTTTGGAGTGTGGGAGGAAACGAGAGGAAACCCATGCTAACACGGGGAGAACATACAAACTCCTTGCAGATGGTGTCCTTGGTGGGAATTGAACCCCGGACCTCAGCGCTGCAAGACTGCAGTGCTAACCACTGAGCCACTGTGCCGCCCATTGAGCTTACAGATGCATAACCACCACTCACTGTGTCTGAACACAGGAAGCTGAGCTGACAGCCGCTCTGTGCATGCGGCAACGTCTATTGTGAAGGAGAGGGCCGCGGGGGATCAACGCTGCACAGGTACCGTGGGACACCGGGGAACACCGGTGGAGTTATAGGGGTTGACCTGGCAGGGCCTGGGGAGGAGTTTTCTGTCGCATGTGTCATGGCACATGCGACAGAAATCAGAGGAGTAGGGTAAATGCGGCCGGCGCGCTGCTGTGCGCGCGGCCATCTTGGATTTCCGGGAGTGGATCAGGGGGGGCACTTTGGCGACAGCGGGGGACCTGAGGGGACCGGGGAGGAGATTTATCTCCCATCTGACATGTTTGTTCATGCCAGATGGAAGATAAATAATTTTTTACCGACGCTGTCATTTACTGTAACGTGATCATCGGTATACGGTGTATACCGGTGATCACGTGAGCGGGGACCGGAAAAAACGGCCTAAATCATGATCTCCAGGGTCTCAGCTACCTCCTGAAACCCCGGAGATTTTCTGACGCTGGGGGGCGCTATTCACTTATTTCTGCCTGCTGTTTATAAACGGCAGACCAGAATAAAGCTTCATTCACACGACCGATCCGTTTTTGCGGTCCGCAAAAAAACAGTTTTTTTTTTTACGGGTGCATCAGTGTGGCATCCGTTTCTGTTCCATATACGGTCCGTATGTCATCCGTGTGCCTTCTGTTTGTTTGCGTACTGCAAAAAAACAGAAGGAGGGAAAATACATAAATTTACCCAGGATCTGTGACGCCCTGGACCCCCAGGGGTCACAGGTAACAACACACAACACCACACACACCCCCACCCCAGTGAGGCACCAGCAGCCAACAAGTCCTGACCGCCTCCCTCAAGTCTAGCCAGGCACAGCAGGTGGGCGGAGCCAGGCGGATAGGCACGCCCTCCGAGGAGTCTGCTGGCCTGAGGCAGGGAAAGGACAAGTGAGTCGAGTGGGGAGAGGAGTAGTGAGAGGAGTAAAAGTGGCGAGCTGAGAGTCAGGGGCCTAGGACGGAGCCTAGGACCCCTTGGAATGGTCAGGCAGGCAGACGTTGGTGGCCGTCTACAGGAGTCCAGTCAGGGACTGAACTGCGGAACCGTAGGGATCGAGAAGAGGGTGGTGACCCTTCGGACCTGAACCGGGGAGCTAACAAGTCAACTGGAGCACCAGGCAGGATACCCAGACCCCGTTCTAGCCCAGAAGCAACTGGGCTCAGACAAATCTACTGATTGCGGTCTGGACCTCAGGGGTTCATTCCCACCCAAAGTCCCGATAGATGGCAACAGCCCACCGATTCCGGATAAGAACCACCGCCAAGCCAGAGATCCAAAGGGCCATGGCCTGCGGGCAAAAGGGCTCCACCGGTACCCAAAAGCCGGGGAGCGGACTACCGTTGCTGAAGCATAGGAGTCACTATAGCAAATTTAAAGGTGCAGGAGAAAGGCGACACCACCAACCTCACTGGGGACATGCGCAGCCGGCTGCGAGCACCGATCTACACCGAACTTGGTTTACCATTGACTCTGTGTGGTTTAATCGTGAGTACACCAGTGCCATCAGGCACCGCGCCGCAAGCGAGCCCCTGCGTCCTGCAACCCCCCGCTCCTGCCACCTGGCCCCAGGACCAACAAGGATCCCTGACGAGCCCCCACACCCTCACCACAGTGGTGGTGCCCATCACCTCACCACGACCCGTGGGTGGCGTCACGAACTGTTACCGGTCACTGCGGCTCCAGCTGTGAAACCGATCCACCCCAAACCAAACAACCAAATCCCCCCCCCTTTCAAGAGCGACGTGGCCCCCGGTCCAGAGGCGCTCGAGCCACCAACAACCCGAGCCAGGATCCGAGCGGCTCGGCGGAGAGCAGCCGAGCCCCCAGGGCGGTACAGATCCATAGCTTCAACCTACATGAGGCAGTCACATGTTCACTCCAGTGCCATTTTCTACTGCTTTTCACAGCATAGAGCGCTCTAGTGATTTTCTTTTGCTTGTACACTTCATATCAGTCTTTTCTGTCATTATAGTGGCAGAAAGACACATAATGTCCCACTCTCCTGCTTTTTGTAATTTTGCACCCTTTGGTGCCTTTCATGTGGCACTAAGGGGTGCTTAGCCTTGTATTTAGCCAAAAAAATGAAAAAACATGACGTGGGGTTCCCCCTTTTTTTGTAGCCAGCTAGGGTAAAGCAGATGGCTGCAGCCTGCAGACCACAGCTGGCAGCTTCACCTTGGCTGGTAATCCAAAACTGAGGGCACCCCACGCTGTTATTTTAAATTAAATAAATAATTTGAAAAAAAAAACACGTGGGGGTCCCCCAAAATTGGATCACCAGCCAAGGTAAAGCAGACAGCTGGGGTCTGATATTCTCAGACTAGGGAGGTCCATGGTTATTGGACTCTCCCCAGCCTAAAAATAGCAGGCCGCAGCCACCCCAGAAGTGGCGCATCCATTAGATGCGCCATTCCTGGTGCTTCGCCCCAGCTCATCCCGTGCCCTGATGCGGTGGCAAACGGGGTAATATATGGGGTTAATGCCAGATGTGTAATGTCACCTGGCATCAAGCCCTGGGGTTCATGATGTCAGGCGTCTATCAGATACCCGACATCACCAACCCAGTCAGTAATAAAAAAAATAGACGACAAACACATTTTTATTTGAAAAAACACTCCCCAAAGCATTCCCTCTTTCACCAATTTATTAGAAAGAAAAACAAATCCAGGTCTGCTGTAATCCGAGGGGTTCCCATGACGATCCATACCATAGTCCCTGTCCCAGTCAATGAAGAACAGAATGTTCCCCATTGGCTGGGAGAGCAGTACAGTGACCTGAGCTAACATCAATAGGTCAGCCCAGGTTATTGCAGGGCATGACAAGTGCTGCTGTCAGCGAGGTACATTACCTGCGGTGATGATCTCCTGCACTGCTGATAGCAGAGCTGTCACTGACTTCAATGACCTTTACAGCCAAGTATCGCGAGAGCCTGTGATGTCACTGCTAGTGACAGTCTCTGGTCGGCAGCGAGAGGAGGAGATGTGACAAGCGGCGGCCATGGAGGACAGTGACAGCTGAGGTCGGGAGGGCGGGACTTCATCACCGCAGGTAAGCCGAGAGGGGCCATGTGTGCGGAGTGCAAGGTGGGCGGAGCCAAGTGGGGTACTGTGTGTAGAGTTCCAGGTGGGCGGAGCCAAGCGGGGCCATGTGTGCGGAGTGCAAGGTGGGCGGAGCCAAGCGGGGCCAATGTGTGCGGAGTGCCAGGTGGGCGAAGCCAAGCGGGGCCATGTGTGCGGATGCCAGGTGGGCGGAGCCAAGTGGGGCCATGTGTGCGGAGTGCCAGGTGGGCGGAACCAAGCGGGGTAATGTGTGTAGAGTCCCAGGTGGGTGGAGCCAAGCGGGGTAATGTGTGCAGAGTCCCAGGTGGGTGGAGCCTAGCGGGGTAATGTGTGCTGAGTGTCAGGTACATGGAGCCAAGCGGGGCAATGTGTGCGGAGTGCCAGGTGGGCGGAGCCAAGCTGGGCCATGTGTGCAGAGTCCCAGGTGGGCGGAGCCAAGAGGGGCCATGTGTGCGGAGTGCCAGGTGGGCGGAGCTAAGCGGGGCCATGTGTGTGGAGTGCCAGGTGGGCGGAGCCAAGTGGGGTAATGTGTGCAGAGTCCCAGGTGGGTGGAGTCAAGCGGGGTAATGTGTGCAGAGTGCAAGTGGGTGGAGCCTAGTGGGGCCATGTGTGCGGGCGGCGGAGTGCTAAGTGGGTGGAGCCTAGCGGTGCCACGTGTGCAGGTGGCGGAGTGCAAAGTGGGTGGAGCCTAGCAGGGCCATGTGCACTGAGGACGCCAGTGCCGGGGACTGCATGGCTGGGGAGAGGTGAGTGTGAGTGTGTGTCTGTGTGTGTCTGTACATGCCGAGTGTAGGAGGGGGCGGAGCCCAGCGGAGAAGTGTCGGCTCCCTGCACACGTAACTAGGATAAATATCGGGTTGCTAAACAAAGCGCTTTGCTTGGATACCCGATGTTTATCTTGGTTACCAGCTTACCGCAGGCTGCCAGCGATGGCTCCCTGCACACTGTAGCTGTAAAAAGCCCTGCTTTTGCTGATAGAACCGTTCTCGAACGTAACTCGAACTGCCGAACTTTTACCAAAAAGCTCGAGTTCGAGTTCTAACTAGAACACCCCCCAAAATCACTCAAACCGCGAACTAGAGAACGATGAATCACGAACCGCGCTCGACTCTAGTGCCGACATTCATTGGAACACTATACTGGTGCTGTGCAGAGTGATGTTGAATTGCCACCTTGTACAGCACAAGCGATCAAAGTATCACAGCTTCAAGTCCCCTACTAGTAAAAAGAATAAAAATAGTAAAAAAAATAAAAAATTTGAAAAAATAAAAAAACACACAGGTTCAAATCATCCCCATTTGCCCCATTGAAAATAAAAACACTCCAAACACATATTCAATATTGCTAAGTTCAGAAATGCCCAATCTATCAAAATATTAAATAAATTAATCTAATCAGTAAAGGGCATGATGAGAAAAAAAATCAAAACTCCAGAAATATGTTTTTTTTGATTGCCGCAACATTGCAATAATATGTAATAAAAGGCGATCAAAACATCACATCTACCCAAAAACATTGTTAAAAAAATGAGCTTAGGACACAAAAAGTAAGTCTTCATACAGCCCCAGATTCCAGAAAATAAGAACTTTATGGGTCTCAGAAAATGGCAAAAAAGCGTAATTCTTTTTTTTTTTTTTTTGCAAATTTTTTTTTCACAACTAGACATGTTTGGTATCTAAGACCTCGTTCTGACCTGGGGAATCATACTGCCAGGTCAAGTTTACCATATAATGAACATGGTGACTATAAAACCAAAAAACAATGATGGAATTGCATTTTTTTTTTGCAATTTCACCACACTTGGAATTTGTTTTCCCATTTTCCTGTACAATATGGGGCAGAATGAATGGTGTCATTCAAAAGTACAACTTGTTCTGCAAAATACAAGCCCTCATATGGGTATATTGACTGAAAAATTAAAAGTTATTGCTCTTAGAAGAAGGGGAGGATAAAACAAAAACAAAAAATGGAAATTCAGTGTGGTGAAGGAGTTTGTTAATTAAAGACAAACAAATTGGTCCATGAAGAATCGACTTTGAGTTGCATTTCCTGAAATTCATAGATTCTCATCATTCAGTCAGTTTACATAGATCATCCAATAAAAAAAGGCTCCTTGCCATTTCACGCACTGCTGAAGAGTCACAGAGCAGACTAATGTTGACAGGTGTGGTCGAGGAGGACTTCCCCATTATGCCCTACAGCTAACACATCAAATGGTCTGGTGCATCTAATAAATTTGAACTATTAAAGCCAGTAAAAAAGATGAGGGCTGGCCAAGCAGCACTATTTTATGCTTTAACAGCATAGAGATCGGAGGTCAGAACATACAGCTCATTCCATATAGGGAGAGACAAAGGTCAAAATTAGATTGTGTCATACTACTGCACTATTCTTGAGGCACATTGAAAATGGTAGTGGTAGCCATGTGATTTTCCAACATGACAATGATTCAAAACACACATCTGTTGTATTTTTGAAGAAGCACAGGGTGAAAGTGTTTCCTTCGCCAGTTATGTATCCTGATCTGAACCCAACGGAATGATCTGTGGGGAATTCTCAAGTGATAAGATGAGCTTCTCTATCTATCTAGCATCCAGGCTCTAAAAGAGGTTGTTCTTGAAGAATTGAAAGAGATAGATGTTACAATATTTCGCTAACTTGTTCATTCTATGCCTAGAAGACCTGGTGTTAAAATAATGCTCAATGGAACTCAGTCTACAAAAGTTTGGAAATTGTTCTTGTGTTCAATGGAATATTGTTAGACTCGCCAGGTGACATAGATCCTCCAAGTCTAAGGTCCCGGCGTGCACATGGGCCACAGGTGTCGTTACAGCAGATCGGTGAGACACGAGGAACATGGACAACTGAGGGACTGTAAACCTTAGGTAGACAGGAAATGTCCAGAGATCTGCAGACAGACAGCTTGAAGGCTGGAAAGCAGAGGTAGACAAGAGGTGACCAGGAGAGCAGATGGAAGACATTCAAAAGACCGCAGACAGCAGCTGAGCAGATCAAAGTGTATAGAGAAACCCAGAGACTAGCAATACTGAAGTTTTAATACCAAGACACCGGGGTTTGTTTTGGTGAGCCTTATATAGTCCCAGGTAGATGATCACAGGGGATCATGCCAGGCTATCTACAAAGTCAGACGTGGATTACAACAAAGTCCAGTGGACTGTTGTGAGGGAAGCAAAGCATGTTTTCAGAATTGCCGGGTGACAGTTATTGACTAAAATGTTACTTTTCAAAGTATTTATCGATATCTATCTATTTATCGATATCTATCTATCTAAATACAGTAAATCCCAAAAGTGAGTACAGCCATCCCATTTTTTAATATATTTTATTATATCGTTTCATAGAACAACTCTGAAGATATGACACTTTTATACAATGTAAAGTAGTCAGTGTACAGCTTGTATACCAGTGTATATTTGATGTGCCTCTATATAATGCAACACACATCCATTAATGTCTAAAACTCTGGCAACAAAAATGAGTACATCCCTAAAGGCCCTGTCACACACAGTGATAAATCTGCGGCAGATCTGTGGTTGCAGTGAAATTGTGGACAATCAGTGCCAGGTTTGTGGCTGTGTACAAATGGAAATATGTCCATGATTTCACTGCAACCACATATCTGCCAAAGATTTATCTCTGTGTGTGACGGGGCCATAAGTGAAAAGGGCTAAATTGTGCCCCAAAATGTCAATATTTTGTGTGGCCACCATTATTTTCAAGCACTGCCTTAACTCTCTTGGATACTACTAAAAACCAAAAAACCCAACAATCTAAAAAAATATTTTGATATCTTTTGCATATCAAAATGGCCGTTTACATGCCTGCCCAGTAGCCATGTCACGACAATCTCATTGTAATGGGTCCTACTTTAAATTGCTGCCTCTCTCTCAGTTTTGAAACCTAAATATATAGGCAAATAGATACCCATTATTAAAATATAAAAACAACTGTGGTTAATAAGGAAGGGGTGGTTTGAAAGCATCGTCAGTCAAATGGACATATTCCATATACATAACAAACAAACAAAAAGACTTGCATGCCATGCTTCCAACCCCCCTCCCCCATTAGCCACAGGTGTTTTTATTCTTTAATAGCATGTCTCTCTTTGCCCATATATGTAGGTTGTAAAACCCAGAGAGAGGCAGCAAGATAGAGTAGGACCCAGTACAATGAGATTGCCATGACGTGGTTTCTGGGCATGTATGAAAATGGCCATTTTGATATGCAAAACATCTTACATTTTTTTTTAGCAGTTGAAAGCTTTGGCATGCAAGTCTTTTTGTCTGTTCATAATTCTCTAGGGCATGTACAGCAGTTGACTAGAACTTCACAGGTTGCCACTGGTATCCTCTTCCACTCCTTCATGATAGCATCACTGAGATGGTGGATGTTCAAGACCTTCAATTTGAGGATGCCTCACAGATGCTCAATAGGGTTTAGGTCTAGCACCTTTACTCTCAGTTTCTTTAACAAGGCAGTGGATGTCTTGGAGGTGTGTTTGGGGTTGTTATCGTGTTGGAATACTGATTTGTGTAATAGTTTCCAAAGAGATCATGCTCTGCTTCAGTATGTTATAGTACATGTTGGCAGTTATTTATGGTTCCCTCAATAACGGTAGCTTGTCACATCCAGCAGCACTCATGCAGCCCCAAACAATGACACTCGCACCACTATGCTTGACTATGGGCAAGACACGTTGTTTTTGTACTCCTCACCTGATTGCCACCACATATGCTTGACATCATCTGAACCAAATAAGTTTATCTTGGTCTCATATGTTCACATGACATGGTTTTAGTAATCTATGTTTTTAGTCTGATTGTCTTCAGCAAACTGTTTTTGGGCTTTCTTGTGCATCATATTTAGAAGAGGCTTCCTTCTAGGATGACAGCCATGCAGACCAACCATTTAGATGCGGTGTGTGGCTTATGGTCTGAGCACTGACAGACTGCCCCCCCCCTACCCCTTTAACCTCTGCAGCAATGCTGGCAGCACTCATATGTCTATTTTGATAACACAACCTTTGGCTATGATGCTGAGCATGTGCACTCAGCTTCTTTGGTCCATCATGGCAAGGCTTGTTCTGAGTGGAACCTATCTTGTTAAACTGCTTTATGGTCGGGGTCATTGTGAAGTTTCAGTATGTTGGCAATATGCTTTTAGCCTAGGCCATCTTTATGTAGAGAAACACTTCTTTTTATCCAGATCCACATAGAAGTCTTTAGCATGAGGTGCCATGTTGAACTTCCAGTAACCAGTATGAGAGAGTGTGTGAGCCACAAGACCAAATTAACACACCTGCTCCCAATTCATATCTTTGACCTTGTAACACTAATGAGTCACATGACACCGGGGAGGAAAAATGATAAATTGGGCAAATTTTGGCCATTTTTACACAGAGATGTATATGCTTTTGTTTCCAGCAAGTTGTCAGGCTTCCGGGATTTCCAGTTCTCTTTTGAAAGAGCTTGCCCTCGGTTAACATGGAGTTTGCTGTTCTGTTGCCCTACTTCCTGTCCAGCTGCTTAAAAGGCCGCCTCTAAGCTTAGTCCAGTGCCTGAGTATACTGCTTGCTGTGTGCTCCTGCTTTGCTGCTCTTGGTTCCTGATTGACATTTGGATCCTCCTGAAAAACAACCGACACCGACTCTGGACTTTACCCGGTCTCATCAAGCTGTGCCCGGACTCCGTCTGCCGTCTTTGGTCAGCACTTCTGCCCGGTTCCTTTCGGTTCGTAACCACTCTGGACTCTCATCCCGTGCGGACATTTTTGGACTTTACCTATTGCCCCTTGTGTCCCGGCTGCTGCGCATTTAGGCCTTCTGGGGTGATTGCCAGACAGTCCCTGTATAGGGGTTCGCTCTTGGTGGTCTCCCTGGGGGAGTCCGGTGCGTGGCCCCGGGAATTCCCTTCGCTCCGATCCTGGAAGGTATTTCTTGTGTTTATTGTTCTACTGTGTTTTGTTCCGTTTGTGTACCTATCGTTGGTTACATATTATAAACATCTCTGCACCAAGAACTCGTCTCTGGTTGTCATTGCCCTAACGCTATCGAAATCCTCAGTACATACAATAGTATTACACAAGTTTGCCATCATTGGCTGTGTGTTGACTTATTTTGAGGACACATCCAATGTACTTTGTCATACCTTCAGTGTTGTCAAATGAAAAGATTCTTTGTGTAGCATAATGGGAAAGTCAAAAGAAATCAGTCAAGATCTCAAGAAGAGAATTGTGGACTCGAATAAGTCTGGTTCTGTTGGGGGAGACCTCCCGGTCTCTCAGGGTCACGGAAGAGGATTTCAAATCAGAACTGCGCAGATGTATATGAATCAGGAAAATGACCACACAGAGAAACGTGTCTCTATTTGGGAGAAGTGAGGGTCTTCTGCCAGTGTATTCAAAAGCATAACATTTTATACAGCTTTTTGGACAGTCCAGTAAAACAACATTCCTTTAAGGCATTCAGGTGTGTCTGGGAAGAGAGGAAAGTCTATTCAAGAATATTGCTTAATCATGAGTCTAACCGGTTTTCCAAGACTGGAAGAAGACATTGAAGAATGTCACTTTACTTATTTATGAGACTGCAAACTCATTACTTAGCCCTAAGCATAGTTGGTTTACGTTTACAATCCTTGCAACATTTCATTCAGGTATATGTAAAAAGCAATACATAAACATAGAAAATACAGATTAATCTTATTATAATATAATATCATACTGGACAAACGATTCATAGCCTAGGCCTTCATAGTCCCCCCTTAATAAGATTATCTGTCTACTTACTCCGTGAGGGCTACCCAGAGACTACAGTGTCTTATAGATATGGTATATAGGTGCGTGCTATCACGCTCTTTCCTAGCATCTTCACCTCAGTTCCCACAGAGGGGATCCGGGCCCCATGGTGCCCTTCTATAACAACCTGCTAAGTTTGACTTTGGGTTGTTGGGCTTTGATGGTAACCATTGTGTCAGATTTGGAGGGGGCTACTGGTGTATGTAATACTGAAGAGAAGGTTGCCATGGCTATAGCCTCGTTTGTCCCCTTATTACAAATCTTCTTACAGCAAGGCAAAATACATTAAACAATAATTATAGCAAAAACCAACACTAGAAGGGTTATAATCCCTATATGAATTAGTATCCCTTTCAGAGAGGTCATCCAACTAAACCAGTCACCCCAAGGATTGGTTACCCCTGAATTTTCTTTCAATTCTTTAGATAGGGAATTTAATTGTTTCAGGGCCTGGGTAACCTTACCATTTGGGCCTGTTTCATCTGGGACATAAGTACAACAGGCCTCTCCTATCATTGCACAGACACCTCCTTTTTCTGCTAATAGCATATCCAGAGCCATCCGGTTCTGGTTGGCCAGCAGAGTAGTCTGACCCAACTGAGTAGCTAACCCAGTTAAGGAGTTCCTGAAGTAATTAACAAATCTCTGTTGATTATAATAGAGATAATTGATCCATGCAACATTTTTATTCACAGTAATAATGGGAAGTAAGGACTTAAATCCTGCTGCTACTTCATCTCTGGCCTTATTCTCATCTGGGACCCCCCTTGGGACTCCAATTACATCAATATATACATGGGGGTCTTCCAATAGGTCATTGTTTGACACAGTTCTACGGGGCCTGGTTCTACCTTGGTTACTTGTTCTTATCTGCTCAAGGGTAACTCCATGATTTACAGGGCTTATTAGGATCGGCATTAACACTTTCATTAGGGCACATTATCCTGACCAAGGAAGTTTGAGTCTAGATCTTATCTTGAGATTAGCACATAACAAAACAACATTTGCTACACGTTGTCTGTGGTCTTTTCCAGATGTTAAATGAGAAGGAGGATACTTGGTTGGTGCTAGTCCTGTCCAGGGCCGACTCGTGAACCTTGGTGATCTGCTCTTGATAAAGATCCAAAGCATGATGAGGCTTCATGTGAACAGTTTGAGGAGTTGACTCAGAGAAGCCTTCTGAGATAATGGGTGGAATGGCAGCCACTCTCTCCTTCAGTTGTTTTAGGTCCATTGGTTTCTGAGGCGAAGACGTTAACTCGCGTGTCACTGCCAGTGCTCAGCAGACTAGGCCGGGGAGACATCAGCCTGGTGGGATGGGCTCTCCCAAAACTTTTCCCAGGATTAGAGGGTTAACAGCTGGCATTTTGTATTAAGGCAAATCAACGAATATATTTATATATGTGTTAGAAGAAAACAAAAGCATTCATAAATATGTATATTAGGCTACATCGACTAAACTACGTATAGGGGTCTGTGAAATGTCTGAATTAAGTATTTCAGGTTACTCAATTCTTATGGTGCCAGTCCCCCCTAAAGACTTATTTCTGCCATTTCCGAATACTAAGGGTACTGTGTTCCCTTAGGAAGAGAGGGAAAGAAATCTGTTGGGAAAACCTGCCTGACTGAACGTTGAGGCATGGGCGGAGAGGGGAAAGGGTTTTCTTCACCGGTTTGAGACTAAAGACTCCTAGACGAGTCCTCACCCTTTGTAGTTGGACTTTCCCATGTCTCAAGGTTCTCTACGTCCTCTATTCTACGTATTTTGGCAATGATGGTCTGACACTGTACAGGTCTTTTAAAAAGGATAAATACAAGCAAGGCGCTCAGTGTAGCTTCGGTGGGCCGACCCTTCTGCAATGCGACGTGTGAATCCATGTTGCCCTGCCGTCGTGCTTATTGACATGTCTGTGGCTGGATGGCTCATTCTCGCTTGTCCTTTTAGGATCAATCAGTCCCCTGACTGAAGACCACGTGCTCCTGACACTGATTTAAAATCTGGAATTGGAGAATACACCTGTTTATCACACTATTTAGTCAATCATATAAAAAAATTGTACATGCCTGAGATAAACCAAAAAAAATATCTTACAAATAGACCTGTTTATCACGAAAAGAAGTTTCCACCTTTCTATAAAAATATACACTTTCTTTACTTCTGTAAACCCATTTTTTACATACCACCTCCATCATGTACTTTTCAGCAATAACGTCGCTTTCTGCACTGGAATGCCTCTGACCAAACCTGGAAAGAAATTTACACAACACGCACAAACTCACATAAACCTACTCATGGTAGATGTATATGACTAATCTGCAATCACCGGAGCAGTAGAGCGGATGAGGGGAGTGTTTCTACGAGGTCTTTTTAGTTTCTCTACTTTGTATTAAGCACAGGTCTTACAAGACTTGGTGTGTCTGGCCACCTGGGTACTGAGCACTGGTGCCGCCCATATCTTGTCCACCACCACACTTATAATGATCTTTGTCACATGTGTTCATGGGTTACCTGGGCCATTATTGAGTAGAGCACTCATGGCAGAGAAAGCTTACCGCCCTTTATCCACAGACCTTCCTCAGTCACTGGCTCCCTGCGTCTCACACTCCGTTCCTTGCTGAATCACTTGTTTCTGTAGGGATTTAAAAACACAAGTAGTGACCAATGTCACGGACGTGACAGGAGCCACCAAGGTACTGGTCTGCATTGGTAAAGGACTCTCAACTCTAGGCCCATTCACTGCTTCTTTGCTGTCTGCACCTGTGCGAGAGCCTCCACCTGGGCTCATATGCACTCTACGGTCTTTATAGGGTTTTCACGTCACACTAGAAAAGATCTGCTGCCTATAGCCACATTTGACTATCTTACCCCTTTCCGCTCTACGAACCACAGCAATCGCAAATCTTCATCTCGTTCTCCTATTCCGATGGGAGAGGAGTGGTTCGATTTTTATTACCTCATGTTGTGTAACCTCAGCATATCCAGTGCAGAATCAACCAGCATCTTGGTATCTGGATCCATCTACGAAAAAACTTAAAATCTGCATTAGCAATGGGCTCATCTGATACATGTTCAAAATCTGACAATTCTTGTTACAGCAGAGCAATCATGAGATATATGTCTGTCTGATGTATCCTCCATTACAGATAAAAATATAAAGAAAACTTAATAGACAAACTCAATTGATTAACAAATTAAAAACTTAAAAATAAGTCTTTCCCCCCTTTTTGAATCCATTATCCAAAGCATAATTAGATTCAAAAAGTGTGTGTCCCCGGAGCTCTACATTTAGGCACAAAAGTCACATTGTATAGATCATACCTAACCGGGAACACCATAAATATGTTATGTGTAGCCTTATAATGGAAAACGATTTCAATGACTTTTCAACCTTTGCTTGAAACACAGAAATCTGCATTACAATCTTTCTATAAAAAGAAAACAGATGATTCAATACATCATATATCAAACACAGAATGCCATAAATCATCCACCGTAAACCAAATTATTATAATTATTAATAAATTAGATTATTAATAAAGATTATAATAATTAACGAATTGTACACAGCCTGACCTCTATGCTCCAATATCTGCCAATAAATCTAAACATGTCCACAATTCAATTTATTCTGTTTAGATAGAATCAGTAAAATAAAACACTATTGTCAATTACTTTTTCCAATATAATTTACAATGCATTGCTAAAGTAGAGAAAAGTCTCCTTTTTTTATAGCAAACAATAGGACTACCCCCCCTGTAAATTGAAACTTTAGTTGTTTGACCCACAGACTGGAAATACCTGTATTTTGGGTCCACACCCTGAAGCCAATAGCAAACAGGGCTTGTCTTCCCCTGCCATCTCCAGCACAACCACTCATTCATTCATTCATTCATTCATATTAAATCTTTCAGTATTATAAACTTTTACTAACAGCTTTAATTTAATATTTTCAATATAGCAATGGATGTTAACATTTTGATCCCTGAGGCTCACATTGCAAATACTCATTAAATCCAATTTCCTACTAACCTGACACTCTCTTTATGACTGACCCAAGTCCCAAATATTACTTTATATATATTTAACCATGATCTTAGTCTAATTATAGATAAAACACCTTTTTTTCTGTCTGAGTATGTAGTAGTCCACCCAATCTGTTGTTTAAACATTTACACATTACATGGTCTTCTTCACACATCCCCATCTCACTTCTTTTGTAATAACCATGCCTCGACCACCATGTGCGTCATCCACCATTTTTAGATCTGACCTAAAATAGCGCATGGTTTATCATAGTATTGCGGCCTAGAGTCTCCACATCCACAACAAAGTTCACTCTCATCCGGATTTTTCCAGTGACAGCTAGAACAGGCCCATACCACACCATCGCCATTTTTGGTCGCTCACAAGGTACATTTTTATTATATACATAACTCAAAATTCTGTCTTTCTTTTCCCTTTCCCCTTCTACCCAATTCTCTCTATATAGACACTATATAGACTTTTAGAAACCCTTCCCTATGCATTGTTTTTCAAAACACCTTTTTTTTTTTTTTTAGTGTGCTAATCTAGCAAAGTTCTCTGCAACAATATACATTGCTGGGGAATTTTGAGACCTTACAATAGATAACACAGTTTGTATATACTGTACACTAATATCCATGAAAGAAAGGAAAATCAAAATATTAATGAAATACTGGCAGTCTGTATCTCAAGAAATCTAATTCTCCATAATACACGTCTCTGTTGGATCTATTTTTTCGAAATGGATATAATACCTTCCAACATTATTGGGGTAAGTCTTTATGAATTTTTAGATTAGCTAACACGGTGCAAAAATATGTATTTACTTGCCCCTATTCTATTTTAAGATATAATGCTGCCACACTTTTACAACACCAATTGTTCAAAATTTTCACTTATTTGTACAATAAGGGGTCGACACTTCAGGGACTCAATGTAACAAATTTTGTACTTGTAAACTCTCTATTCTCACCAGGCTCTCCAACATATTCCTCTGATTCTTCCTGAATCGTCTGACCACCTTGTAAAACCATTTGCTGGGCAACTTCCCCCAGCAGGATGTAAATTTGAATTAGCTGGGTTAACATACACCCCTGTCTCCTGCACCTTCTTCTTCTATTTCAACCTATCCTTCTGACTGCAACATCTGCGCTACACTTTACCAAACACCTGTGCATCTTCCCACAATCCTTTATCTTTCAACTTCACTTTCTTTCCCTTCAGCGCCGCATTCCATGTGACGGCTATAGCCATCCGCTCCTAGGCAAACCTAACACCTTAGAAATCTCTGAGGCATGGCGCACAACTTTCTTTCCCTCTCTGTCTGTCACTAATTCTATAACATTCTGTGATCCTTCCGGCTTCTCAACTTTCTTCTTTCTCCACCTAAACATTGTTGCTGTCTTGGCGGCAGTTGGATTACACTAATTCAAGACTATATGGTGCACGCTACAGTCCGGCCGGCACTGGAGCGTTCCACCCTTACTCTAGCTCCCTCAGCTAAGTAAAAACAAAGGTGTCCCGTGAAAGGAGGAGGACGTACAAAAATGTCACATACAAGAATGTCCCGCCCTCCGGACTTGGTCAGCTGTACCAATTTATTGTCCTAATCCCTATCTTCGATCACGGGTATCCCCCCCGTATCCTCAAACTACGGATCGGGTCAGTCTATCCAGCTATATCCAACTGCTGCCCTCTTACTCCCTACAATCCATCCTCCGGATCCCTTGTGACAATTGAAATCCACACCACAGGGTAGGATTCGAGCTACTGGGCCCCCAGCGGGCACCACCGCCGAGTCACTATCGGGTACCTTTAACTCCGATGGGGACACAAGGCCTGTCACCCCCTCCTCTCCAAAAACAACCTTGTCGGCAGTGAATACACAGTATGTAACACTTACCGGGGCTGTTGGTTGATCAGGCCTGTTGGAGCGGAGGGAGGTCCTGGTCCGTGACGTCCAAGGTATCGGGGTGTCCAGGTATCGGGGTGCTCCTTATGGGGGCCCCACGTTGGGCGCCAAACTGTTGGGGGAGACCTCCCGGTCTCTCAGGGTCACGGAAGTGGATTTCAAATCAGAACTGCGCAGATGTATATGAATCAGGAAAATGACCACACAGAGAAACGTGTCTCTATTTGGGAGAAGTGAGGGTCTTCTGCCAGTGTATTCAAAAGCATAACATTTTATACAGCTTTTTGGACAGTCCAGTAAAACAACATTCCTTTAAGGCATTCAGGTGTGTCTGGGAAGAGAGGAAAGTCTATTCAAGAATATTGCTTAATCATGAGTCTAACCGGTTTTCCAAGACTGGAAGAAGACATTGAAGAATGTCACTTTACTTATTTATGAGACTGCAAACTCATTACTTAGCCCTAAGCATAGTTGGTTTACGTTTACAATCCTTGCAACATTTCATTCAGGTATATGTAAAAAGCAATACATAAACATAGAAAATACAGATTAATCTTATTATAATATAATATCATACTGGACAAACGATTCATAGCCTAGGCCTTCATAGTTCATCCTTGGGTGCAAATTCCAGATACCTGAAAGTGCCTTGTTCATCTGTACAAACAATTATACGCAAGTACAAACAAGATGGAAAAGTTTAGACATCATACCGCTCAGGAAGGAGACAAGTTCTGTGTACCAGACATGAACGTGCTTTGGTCAGACATGTGCATATCAACCCAAGAACAAAAGCAAAAGACCATGTTAAGATGCTGGTGGAAGTTGGTAAGATTGGGTCATTATCCATATTAAATGAGTACTGTATCAACAAGGTCTGAAAGGCCACTCTGCCAGGAAGAAGCCATTACTCTAAAAGAAACATAAAAAAGTCAAATTAATACTTGCAAATGCACAAAGGAACACAGACCTTAATTTTTGGAGATATGTCCTGTGGTCTGATGAAACTAAAGTTAACTGTTTGGCCGTAATGACCATCATTACATTTCAAGGGAACAGGGAAAAGCTTTGAAGCCTAAGAACACCATCCCAACTGTGAAACACGGGGGTGGCAGCATCATGTTATGGGGTTTTTTTTGCTGCAGGAGGGACTAGTGCACTTCACAAAATAGATGGTATCATGAGGAAATAAGACTATGTGGCAATACTGAAGCAACATCTCAAGACATCAGCCAGGAAGTTAAAGCTTGTGCAGAAATGGGTCTTACAAGTGGATAATGACCCGAAGCATAATGCCAAACTGGTTACAAAGTGGCTTAAGGATAACAAAGTCAATGTTTTGGAGAGGCCATCACAAAGCACTGATCTCAATCCTATTGAAAATTTATGGCCAAAGCTGAAAAGGCAGGTACGAGTAAGGCAACCTACAAACATAGCTCAGTTACACCAGTTCTGTCAGGAGGAATGGGCCCAAATTCCTACCCACTATTGTGAGCACCTTGTGGAAGGATATCCAAAATGTTTGACCCAAGTCTTACAGTTTAAGGGCAATTGTACCAAATACTAATGAAATTTATGGAAACTTTTGACTTTGCAGAAAGTAATAAAAATGTCTTAAAACATTCTCTCTTTCCCTTATTATTCTGACATTTGGCAAATATAAATCAAAATAGTGAGACAGTATTGAGCCAATTTCTGCACAACTTCATTCATTATTTCTTAAAGAACCATATTTTCACCACTAAATTTGACAGGAATTTTGTAGTTTTCCTCATTAAATATATTTGATAAAGGTTTTAGATTTTGGTCTCCTATCACTTTGCAAAGTTTTCTGGAAGTTGGTAGATTGTCTTTGTTTTATTGATAACCGGTGAATTGTTTGATGTTAGTGTAAAAAAATAGCTATACTATCCTATATAAGAGAAAAATCATTAAAAATAAAAAGATATAGATTTCATCTTCTGTGCAAACTCTATCTAGTTGCTTATTTCGTGAGTGGGGAAGGGTACACCTTGGAGGTGATTGGCCTAATTTCACCGATGTGAGCCATTGTGTACAGCATACACTAATTTAAAGACCCACTAGGCTTATTTGAGTTTAATTCAGTCTACTGATTTGCATTGCCATTTCTTTAACTTTTCTTAGTCTGAAAAGCTGTCATCTCTTTGAATTATATACACATTACCTATTTAAAAATAAAAATGCAGACATTTCACTGGAACAACAAGCATGGTTTTGATGTTATTGAAATATCTTTTACTTTTTGAGGTCATTTTGACAATACTGTATAAAAAAAGAATTACACTGCTCCTATCTCGGTGACATTTAATGGGACAAAGTGACCTGCTTGTGCCATTTTCCAGTATGATTCCTTGAGTTACTCATTCTAGCACATACAAAAATAGTACTTTATGTACGCTATTACAAAGTCCCAATGCTCCAGTATTACCTTTTAGCCTCTACTTTCTTTTTCAGACTGATATCTACATTTTATGATGTCTGCAGTTATTAAAGAGCATTGAAAAAATATAACTCCTCTGTGGAAATATGCGCTTGGTTGGTTAGTTGGTTTGGTATACATTTATTTGTCTTTTATTTTGTAACCTTTTGATTGATGAATGTTTTTTCTTCCTTGCCTCATTTATAAGGCAGTATGCATAATGTGGTACAGAACTCTATACATTGGAGCTGGACTGTGACTCTGGACAGCAAGATCTGACAATAATCAAATGACCATGACTGTATGACTGGTTTAGAGTATCTCAAAAATGGCAGGTCTTGGGAGGTGTTTTCTGTGTGTTGAAGTTAACTTTTACCAAAAGATTTTTAGGGAAAAATAGGCTCATTGTTCCACATGGGGAAGGAAGGAAGACTAGCTTATGTGGGCTAATGTCACAGAAGAGCTTGCTGGATTTGATAAAGAAATATTAGAATTTACACAGTGCATAGCTCTTACGATGACCACTATCTACCACTGAAAGCACACGAATATCGACGTCAATCAACAGATCATAGGAGTAATGGAAGAAAGTAGCCTGGGTGCATGTGCATTACATACCTGAGGAAGAAATGATACTAGGATGCAGAATGGAAAGAATGTTTTGAAGCTAACATAGTTCTTTATTTATACAAACTTTGCTGCTTTACTGTTTTTAGATCTTTAGCCAGATATTTCTATGGTCACTGAAGTACAATTATCAGCATTTCATAAGTTTTTATACTTTTATTGATACATACATCAAGTTTATGCAAACACTCAATATTTTAGTGTTGATCCTCATTTTCAAGACTTCTCCAATTGACCTTGACATACTGGATGCCAGCTTCTGGGCCAGAGCCTGACTTATGGCAAAGCATCCTTACCTAATCAGTCACAATTTCTGTATCCTTTGTCCACCTGCTTTTTGTTGATTGACCACAGATTCTCAATGGGATAGAGATCTGGGGCTCATAGGTGGATTATTATGAGGGCAAAGAGGTCTTGGGGGGTGCATGGCCAAACCGCCATCGGCGGTGCACATCTCCGGGCAGTGGGCTTTCCTGGAGCTCTGCTACTCATAATACAGAATGGCAGTGCAACTTCTGTTTCCTATGAAGTGCAGGTGCAATGATGCCATCACACTAGTGCCAGGGTGTCGCCTTGGAGGCCTCTGATGTCACGGCGGTGGCTCCGAGCAGTGATGTGGCCATACCGGGCACGAGCGACAGGCTTTTTGTAATGGGGAGTAAAAATAATATTTAAAAAGGGGAGAAAGAAAAATAAAATAAAGAATTTGTGACGCCAGTTGGGATGTTTGCCTGTGGTATGGCCGGGCACTGCTGGTGGGCCCCAGGAGTTAGGTGGTGATGCGCAGTTTCAAAAGGTTGTCTTCTTGCCCCCCCGACTAGGGCTTGGTCCTGGGGGATGTGTTGAGGTAGGGATGGCACAGCAGAGAATAAATCAGCCAGAGACAGGACAGGGAGCTTTTACCTTTTACTGAAGCTCTGCATAACAGTCTGGAAGGTTCTTTACAGCCTTACAATGATGATGGTGGTTTTTCTTGCAATGATGGGAGTTTGGCTTCTCTGCTGTGTGCTGATAGTGTACTTCTCCTGCTACTATTTCTCTACTGGGGAATAGGTATCTTGGTATCCTTGGACTTCCAAGACAAGAATCATCCGGATTTGTGATCTCTTCTGGCAAGCAGATGACTGGAATACTGAAGGAAAACTCTCTACTTCTTGTACAAGTTTCCAGGCTCACACATGCCACTGTGCTTCCAGGCAAATTTCACTACCCCTTGTAAAAAGGCTGTAGTCTCTCAGTTTTGTCACCGACCTTGAAGGCACCGATGACCTAGGGACTGATACCCTGACAAGTATAGCTGGCCCCTCCAGAGATTTTACAAAGCACCTCAGGACAGGACCTCTCCTCAGTACGCTCTTCACTTCACCTCACGCTCAACTAACTCTGTCATGAACTGAAATTTACCTCTCAACTAAGCTCCTCCCCTTTCTCTCAAGTGACAACCCCACTAAGGGAGTGTATGAAAATGTGTGTTTTGTTGTGAGCAGCAGAGAAAACCATGCTCTCACTAAGTCTTACAATACATGTTATACAGATGGAAATACACATGTAGTTGTATGATATTATTTGTGGCGACTAGGGACAGGGCACCTCATTCCCCCCTAGTTAAGAATAGTACGTCCTCGACTACTTAGCTGAACTCCAGTCCAAAATAGAGCAAAATAACTTGTGTTAACTTGGTTGTGGATTACAGCCCAAAACCACTTTTGATTATCCCCTAGTGCAGCTGCTGGGCACACAGACCATATTGTAGAATTTCACTGCACTGGCTGTTTTTGATGGTTTCTTTCCAGTTTGCAAATTCTTGCAAGAGTTCTTGTAGTAGAGAAAAGCATAATTGTTCTCAACATCTCACATTAGTCCATGTGGGCACATTCTTTAACATTTGTCAAACGTTACGTACTGTAATACATAAGTCAACTATAATACAAATCAAATACATTTACTAACTTTCATACTTTATAAATCCACTCTATAACGAATAGGGATTCTCCCTTGCTTACTACGCTGTGATCTGCGCAAAATGGGAATGCTAGGTAAAAGTCTACAACTGCTAGAACTTACCATAGGTACGGCAGGCTCACTGCTAGCAGGAGGAACATTTACTTATGAAGGTTGTGACAGAAACAGCATTACTGGGATTACTACTGAATTTACCTATGATGGTGCGAATCTTCTTGTCCACTTCTTCCACTTGTTGAGGGGCTTCTCTTGTTTCCTTTTTTTCGAGCAATTGAGCTGGACATATTTTCAATGTGACATCCTGTGCCTAGTTGCCACACCAGCATGTATGAAGGGGGGAGCCAGGTGATGGCCAACAATGCTCCACTCCCTTTTCTCACTCCAGTGTTGTACATATGTTCCACCCTGGCTGGGGGGTGCGACACTTACTTGTGCCTTCAATGGCTTGCCCAACACCCCATCGCCGGTAACCATCATAGACATTGTACTTGGGCAACACATCACAGAAACAGTTTTCCTTGAACTCAAACTTTTTTTTTTCAGCATACAAGCTTTTTGGGAGATATCTTCTTCATAACACACATTTCAATCTTCATATTAACCTTCCTAGGACAGACATGCCACTTTCTCCTGTGTAACTGTTCTGCTGCCACTGCTCAATGGCTACCCTGTCCAGCAGTTGCCCTGGGCAATATGCCTCCAACAGATGAGTCTGACTTCTATGGTCCCTGTCTCTTGCGGTCGTGCCTGCAGGACATAATAGAGCATTCCTCCTGAAGTCCTGGGCAAACTCTGGAACAGAGCTCATGGACCCAGGACCTCTTGTGCAGCTCACTGTTCCATCTTCACTAAACTGAACAAAACTGCTTTCCTTGCTCTGTCTGCAATTACAACCTTTACTTCACCCACTGTGCATCATCTCCCTGGTTGCCAATGTATCGATATCCAGCTGGGCTGCTAACATCCTGCATATCCTATTGCTAGCACTCTTTATACATTCAGCAGAAAGCACATTTGCAGCACAGCACTATACATTAGGGAAAACACTGCATAATAGGAGGGGGAGCGAATCAACCACCTCCTACATGTACATACTATCCACAAAGAGAAGTGAAGCCTCAGGGACTAAAGCTGAAGGCCTAGGGGAATGGGAGGAAAGTATGTGCTGTTTTTTTTCTTTATATGTGTGGGATATCGTCCTGATTATAGGGGCTATGTTGAAATTGTGAATAGGGGGCTAAATGAAGGCTCGTCCTGCATATAGGTAGGGTATGTTACAGCTCATCCTTTATATAGGGAGGCTAAGTTGGGACTTACACTTTATATAGGGTGGCTGTGTGTGGGCTCATATGTTATATAGGGGTGCTATGTATGGGCTCATACAGTATATACGGTGGAGGTCAGCATACTTAATTGGGCTCAATATTAAGTGATCCAATTAATAATAATATAAAATAATTATTCATATGCTAATATTAATAATAAGCATAATTAATTTCAGCCCATTGGTTCGGTTCCACAGCCCGATCTCTTACGTGGCGCCTCAGGAAAATGAATTGCCCACTCATGCTCTATTAGGCCTGCGACACACATCCGTGCCTCCGGTACGTGTGTGCCTTTTTTTTCCCATACCGGAGACACGGGCTCACGTGGTCCTATGTATTGTTATTGTTTTGGACACACGTAAGTATTCAGGAACGGAACGTGTGTCCGTTCTGTACTTACGTGTGTCCGTTTTTTAAAAACGCTAACATGTCCGTGTTGCTCCGGCAGCACGGGTGTCACATGGCCCGCATCCGTACCACACGGATGTAGTGTGAATGCGGGCCCGTGTGACACGCGCCGGAGAAAGACACGTGTCAGTGTAAAAATAAAAGAAACACATGCTCACCTCCACCATACCTGCAGTCTCTGCTGCGGCTGTCCCCTGCATCCGTCCCCCAGTGAATTTGAACAACGCTTCTCCTTCACTGGGGAACGGAAGCAGCTTCAGCGGGGCGTGGCTTTGGCCGGACGCTGTCATTCAGCACCACAGACAGCGCCGGATGATGCAAGTAAGGTGGGGCTTTCCGTTCTCCGTGTGTTATTACGTATAACACACAGAGAACACGTACGTGCCATAAACACAGCACACGGGGAAAAAACCACCCCTTTAACACGTACATGACAAAAACGTTACGTTTTGTCACATAAGTGTGGCAGACGCCTTATGTATAGTGCTATGTTATGTAAAATGCTGTAGATAAGGGAAAACGGGTGCTGCTCTTATTTTACTTCTACAAATGTGCACCAGAGCCCCTGTATGTTAATCACGTGATCTTTAACATGATCCATCATGGAATCATGTGACATGTAACAAGATATATCAGAAGCTCATGGGTTTGGTCATGCCTTCTAAACTAGGCAGGTTAATTCTGAGTTGGCCCTCAAGCAGGAAATACGATTTGTTTTCATTGACTTATATGCAATGAAATAATGGTGTGGTTGATCACAAAAGAGTAAGAGATATTTTTTTGACAGTTTCAATTTTAAAAAGCCTTAAAAGTCTGTCTGTGTTTTTTGGTATGAATAGGCTGTTGGTTACGACATCTATGTACAGTTTAACCATAGCTAGATATGTTGAGTTTACTAAAGTTATGTTTACGTTAAATAACTCAAAAAGGTTCAATATAGTCCAAGGGGTTCCAAACGTCATTTTCTAAGAACAGAAGTATTGAAATTTCAATCACATTTTTGAATAATATTTGGTAAACCTGCAGAATTGGAATATCAAAAATTCAGTTCATCTTTAGTGCTAATCATGTCAGTGTACATTGTGCCTGCATAATAGTGACAGCCTAAACTGTAGTTAGCAAATAAATGAAAATTTTACTCCACTGTATTTTTTTAGTTATTTTTTAAAGATTACAAAAGTAAGGAAAAATATTCTTCACTATTATAAAAAAGATGAGCAACTGAATATTAGGAATATGTTAAAGCTTTGCAAACTAGGTCAGGAAACGCTACACTGAATATATTGTCTGTCCATATTGTTCTCCCTTAGGGGAGTAATTCCTTTAAAAATGAACCTTTTTATTGCATAGAGCATAATCTGAACCTTAAGTTTTATTTTTAACAGTATATCTTTGTAACCAGCAATAGAGGAAAATGTGAAGATGCTATTGATATTTGGATTCTGTTCTTTTCTACTGCCTATGTAAAGACAGGAGGATATTAAAGCAATATCAAATGTGTAGCATAAAGGAGAAAATTATACAGTCTATAAAATAAGTGTTGAATACATTACCAATTTTCTATGTAAAAATATTTCAAAATGTACTATTGACATGAATTTCGCACCAGATGTTGGTAACAACCCATCCAATCCACACAGGCAAAAATATCAAATCATAGATGTTTATAAATTTAGTGATGTGTAATAATGAGAAATGTCACAGGGAAAAGTATGGAAGAAATAAAGAAAGAGAGGTGCAACAAACCAGGGAAAGTCCTCACACAAGCTGAAATCCTTCAGTAATTAAAAAGCAATCATGCCACTTATTGAAAAATAATATTAGCTGGTTCAACTGATGGCCTATAAAAAGGTGTCTTATTAATAAGGTGCCACACAAGAAACAATTTGTGATGGGTAAAACCAGTGAGAAGTCTCAAAACCTTTGCAACCTTATTATTGCAAAACATACTAATGGCATTGGTTACAGCAGAATTTTTAAACTACTGAAGGCTTCAGTGAGCATTGTTAGAATTGTAAAGAACATAATTTCAACATAAAGCTGCCACAATTAGATGCTCACCGTGCATTTTCAAATAGAGGAGTGAAAAGAATTATCAAAAGAGTTGTGAAAGAGCCAAGGACCACCTGTGGAAAGATACAGAAAATCCTGGAATCAGCAGGTACAATTATTTCAAAGAAATCAATAAGTAATACACTCAACCTCCATGTCCTGTATGTACACTCACCATGCAAGACTCCATTTATGAACAAAAAGCATGTTCAGTCATGTTTAAAGTTTGCTTAACAACATTTAAACACGCCTGTGAAATACTGGGAGAATATAGTCTGGTCAGGTGAGACCAAAACTGAAATCTTTGGATGCCAAAAGAGACACCATATTTAGAGTCCACAAGGCCCTGCATATCATCCCCAAAACACCTTACCAACAGTGAAATTTGGAAGTGTGAACATCATGGGGCTGCTATTCAGCATTTGACACTGGCAAACTAAAGGAAGGATGAATAGACAAATACACTGAAACGTTCTTGATAAAATCTGCTGTTATCTATAAGTATGATGAAGATAAAATGAGGGTTGACATTTCAGCAACACAAAGATCCTTAACTCACATCCAAGGAAACACTCAATTGGTTTCAGAGAAAGAAAATAAAGCTGCTAGAATGGCCCAGCCTATCACCAGAACTGAATCCAATAGAAAATGTACGCAGTGTCTACAATGCATCTTTTTGGGCTTCTTAAAAACCTACACAAGAACAGCAGGTGACCACAAGAGGCTAATGAACATAGCGGGGGTTGGAGTGCAGAGCCAGTCAGACAGGGCATCACTCCACATTAAATATAAAGAAAAAAGAATGAAACCAGGGATTCCCAGCCGGTCTCCCATGCCGGTACTTGCCTGACTTGCCCAAAAAGAAGTAGTGTAGAGTAGGACCCAGCAAAGGAGGGTGCCATGAAGTGGCGCTAGACTAGTATTATAATGGCCATTCTAATATTTTAAATACCTCCAATTTCTTCATTGGGTAGTGTATTTTTGTGCTATTGCAGAGGGCAACTGTTTTTTTTTCTATTTTTTATATATTGCATCATGAACAGATACGCACCTATTCACATTGGGAGGTTCTGCCAGTCCAGTTTGAAGTCCGGCAAGTACCGGCATAGGAGACCAGCTGGGAATCCCTGGTTTCATTCTTTTTTCTTATATTTAATGTGGAGTGATGCCCTGTCTGACTGGCTTTGCACTCCAACCCCCCCATGTTCATTAGCCCCTTGTTGTCACCTGCTGATCTTGTGTAGGTTTCTAAGAAGCCCAAAAAGATGCAGTGTAGAGTAGGACCCAGCAAAGGAGGGTGCCGTGAAGTTTCTCTGAGCTAGTATTATAATGGCCATTCTAATATTCTAAATACCTCCAATTTCTTCATGAGGTAGTGTATTTTTGTGCTATTGCAGAGTGCGACTATTTTTTTTCTATTTTTTTATCTATCTATCAATCTATCTATCTACCTATCTATCTATTATATATCTATCCCTCTGTCTATTATCTATCTATCTATCTATCTATCTATCTATCTATCTATCTATCTATCTATCTATCTATCATGTATCTATTGATTAGATTTGGCTATCTTAGGAGGATATCTGTTTGTGCAGCTAACTATTACTGTGCAGAATTATTAGGCAACTTAATAAAAACCAAATATTATATATATATATATATATATATATATATACTAGAAGGTGGCCCGATTCTACGCATCGGGTATTCTAGAATTTGCGTATTGTGTAGTTCATGTATGATTTTTGTTATATATATATATATATATATAGATGTTGTTGTGTGTAGTTACCAAGTGTTTGTGTAGGGCGCTATACATGTTCTGGGTGTTGTCTGGGTGTGATGGGGGGTGAGAGCAGTGTTGTTTGTGTGTTGCGTTGTTTGTGGAGCGCTGTGTGTGTAGCGTTGTGTGTGTGTGTTGCGCGGTTTGTGTGTGTGGGGTGTGTTTTGGGGGAGGTATGTTTTGTGCAATGTGTGTGTTGTGCGGTATGTGCGTATATTTGTGTGTGCAGCGTTGTCTGTGTGTGGGTGTCTGTGTAGGGCAGTTGTTTGTGGTTCCCAGTGTGTGTGTGTGGTCTGTTGTGCAGTGCGCGCGCGCGTGTGTGTGTGTGTTGGGGGGAGGTGTGCACTTCCCATCGTGCTCCATCCCCCATGCAGCGCACTCCCCATCGTGCTCCATCCCCCATGCAGCGCACTCCCTATCGTGCTCCATCCCCTATGCTGCGCACCCCCCATCATGCTCCATCTCCCATCCTGCGCACTCCCAAACGTGCTCCATCCGCCATGCTGCGCACTCCCAAACGTGCTCCATCCGCCATGCTGCGCACTCCCAAACGTGCTCCATCCGCCATGCTGCGCACTCCCCATCGTGCTCCATCCCCCATGCTGCGCACTCCCAAACGTGCTCCATCCGCCATGCTGCGCACTCCCCATCGTGCTCCATCTCCCATGCTGCGCACTCCCAAACGTGCTCCATCCGCCATGCTGCGCACTCCCAAACGTGCTCCATCCGCCATGCTGCGCACTCCCAAACGTGATCCATCCCCTATGCTGCGCACCCTCCATCGTGCTCCATCTCCCATCCTGCGCACTCCCAAACGTGCTCCACCCGCCATGCTGCGCACTCCCAAACGTGCTTCATCCGCCATACTCCGCACTCCCCATCGTGCTCCATCCCCCATGCAGCGCACTCCCCATCGTGCTCCATCCCCTATGCTGCGCACCCCCCATCGTGCTCCATCTCCCATGCTGCGCACTCCCAAACGTGCTCCATCCGCCATGCTGCGCACTCCCAAACGTGGTCCATCCGCCATGCTGCGCACTCCCAAATGTGCTCCATCCGCCATACTCCGCACTCCCCATCGTGCTGAATCCCCCATGCTGCGCACTCCCAAACGTGCTCCATCCGCCATGCTGCGCACTCCCAAACGTGCTCCATCCGCCATGCTGCGCACTCCCAAACGTGCTCCATCCGCCATGCTGCGCACTCCCAAACGTGCTCCATCCGCCATGCTGCGCACTCCCAAACGTGCTCCATCCGCCATGCTGCGCACTCCCAAACGTGCTCCATCCGCCATGCTGCGCACTTCCAAACGTGCTCCATCCGCCATGCTGCGCACTCCCAAACGTGCTCCATCCGCCATGCTGCGCCAGCATCAGCCTCTCTACCCGCAGCATCAGCCTCTCTGTCCCCAGCATCAGCCTCTCTGTCCCCAGCATCAGCCTCTCTGTCCCTAGCATCAGCCTCTCTGTCCCCAGCATCAGCCTCTCTGTCCCCAGCATCAGCCTCTCTGTCCCCAGCATCAGCCTCTCTTTCCCCAGCATCAGCCTCTCTGTCCCCAGCATCAGCCTCTCTTCTTCCAGCATCAGCCTCTCTCATCCCAGCATCAGCCTCTCTGTCCCCAGCATCAGCCTCTCTGTCCCCAGCATCAGCCTCTCTGTCCCCAGCATCAGCCTCTCCTCTCTGTCCCCAGCATCAGCCTCTCTCCTCCCAGCCTTCCCCAGCATCAGCCTCTCTCCTCCCAGCCTCCCCCAGCATCAGCCTCCCCAAGCATCAGCCTCTCTTCTTCCAGCCTCCCCCAGCATCAGCCTCTCTCCTTCCAGCATCCCCCAGCATCAGCCTCCCTCTCCCAGCCTTCCCCAGCATCAGCTTTCCCCTCCCAGCCTCCCTCAGCATCAGCCTTCCCCAGCATCAGCCTCTCTCCTCCCAGCCTCAGCCTCTCTCCTTCCAGCCTCCCCCAGCATCAGCCTCTCTCCTTCCAGCCTCCCTTAGCATCAGCCTCCCCTTCCCAGCCTTCCCCAGGATCAGCCTCTCTCCTCCAAGCCTCCTTCCTCCCAGCCTCCTCCTCCCAGCCTCCTTCAGCATCAGCCTTCCCCTCCCAGTCTCCCCCAGCATCAGCCTCCCCCTCCCAGCCTTCCCCAAGATCAGCCTCTCTGCTCCCAGCCTCCTCCAGCATGCCGTGCTCCTCTGCCGACACTCACACACACGATCGCATACACTCACACACACCTGATCCCGACACTCACACACACCCGATCCCGACACTCACACACACCCGATCGCATACACTCACACACACAGACACTGACGATATCGCACGTACGCGCTCACAGTCACAACATCCGGAGATACCACATGCTTCTGGCCATGTGATCCTCCGTCAGGTCCTGGAAGGTCACAACAGCACAGTATCGAGGCCAAGAAGCAAGCGATATCGCCGGATGCTGTGAGTGTGTGGATGCGATGTGATGTGTGTGTGAGGTGTGTGTGAGAGTGAATGTGATCTGATGTGTGTGTATGTGTGTGTGTGTGCTGTTATGTGTGTGCGTGTGGATCTTCCGCCGCTGCAGGACCTTGATGCGCTTGTAACCATGCCAACGTATCCCGTCCCCCGCTCGCACGGGAGCCCACACCACTCCCGTGCGAGCGGGGGATGGGGGATGGGGGGGGGGAGTACAGTACTCACCTCCGTGACAGCCGTGTCAGTTCGGGGAATGCGCGGGGGGGGAGAGGAGGGGGGGAATACAGTACTCACCTCCGTGACAGCCGTGTCAGTTCGGGGAATGCGCGGGGGGGAGGTGGGCGGAGCTAGAGCTAGCGTGCGTTGCGTGAGGGGGGCGGGGCGTGGCGTGGCCGAATTGCCAATGCCTGCAGGGTGCCGGGGCGAGAGGCCAATCTGTGGGGGGGGCGGAGCCTGGGCGAGCGACTGGCCAATCCGTGTGGGGGCGCAGCCTGGGCGAGCGGCCAATCGGTGTGGGGGGCGGGGCCATGGCGAGCCCAGCGGCCAATCAGCTTTGTGTCACCGTAAGGACACAATGTCACCGGAAGGACACAATTTTGAAGCATGACAGACAGACAGACAGACAGACAGACAGAATAAGGCAATTATATATATAGATATATATACATATATATATATACACATCTCACTTGTTTATTTTCACTAAGTAAACCAATATAACTGCACAAACTTTAGAAACAAACCTTTCTGACATGCAAAACCAAAACCCGAAAAAATTAGTGACCAATATAGCCACATTTCTTCCTTTTTTATGATGACACTGAACAGCCTACCATCCATAGATTCTGTCAGTTGCTTGATCTGTTTACGATCAACATTGCGTGCAGCAGCCACCACAGCCTCCCAGACACTGTTCCGATAGGTGTACTGTTTTCTCTCCCTGTAGATCTCACATTTTATGAGGGACCACGGGTTCTCTATGGGGTTCAGATCAGATGAACAAGGGGGTATGTCATTATTTTTTCATCTTTTAGACCTTCACTGGCCAGCCATGCTGTGGAGAAGTTGGATGCATGCGATGGAGCATTGTCCTGCATGAAAATGATGTTTTTCTTGAACGATACTGACTTCTTCCTGTACCACTGCTTGAAGAAGTTGTCTTCCAGAAACTGGCAGTAGGTCTGAGAGTTGAGGTGTTCCTTGAAACGTGTGTGTTTTATGTTTCTTGAGCTTCACTCCACCCTCAACCCGAAAAGGTCCCACAAGTTCATCTTTGATGATATCAGTCCATACCAGTACCCCACCTCCACCTTTCTGGCATCTGAGTCGGAGTAGAGCTCTCTGCCCTTTACTAATCCAGCCTCTGGCCCATCCATCTGGCCCCTCAAGAGTCACTCTCATTTCATCAGTCCATAAAACCTTTGAAAAATCAGTCTTAAGATATTTTTTGGCCCAGTCTTGACGTTTTATCTTAAGTTTCTTGTTCAAAGGTGTTCAAAGTATTTCCCAGAGGGGCATTGCAGCTATAAGTCCCCTTACCTGGCAGCCAGACTGGCTTGCAAAGTCTCCTTAAGGAGAATAGTGTTCCCCCGTGGTCCCCACATAGCTTTCTCATGAGCCAGATCAGACACCCCCATACTTTGCACTGACGAGGGGCAAGCACCCCGAAACACCGTGTCTGCAAATTGGGATTCTGATCTGGCTTATATATCCTGAGTCATATTGCAAAGGATTGTTGAAAATCCACTTGTGACTTTTAGGATCGCTACTTCCAATAGGTGGCGCTGTGCTAGAGTTTGTCTCCTTTACTGGAGAGACAATTTGTTCAAAGGTGGTCGTTTTTCAGCCTTCCTTACCTTTGCCATGTCCCTGAGTATGGCACACCTTGTGCGTTTTGATACTCCAGTAATATTGCAGCTCTGAAATATGGCCAAACTGGTGGCAAATGGCATCTTGGCAGTTTCACGCTTGATTTTCCTCAATTTATGGGCAGTTATTTTCCTCCTTTTTTGCCCAACACGCTTCTTATGACCCTGTTGGCTATTTGCCATGAAACACTTGATTGTTCGGTGATCACATTTCCAAAGTTTGTCAATTTCAAGACTGCTGCATCCCTCTGCAAGACATTTCACAATTTTGGACTTTTCAGAGCCCTTCAAATCTCTCTTCTGACCCATTTTACCAAAGGAGAGGAAGTTGCCCAATAATTAAGCACACCTTATATAGGGTGTTGACGTCATCACACCACACCCCTCCTCATTGTAGAGATGCACATCACATGATTTACTTAATTGGTAGTTGGCTCTCAAGCCTATACAGCTTGGAGTAGGACAACATGTATAAAAATTATCAAAGTGTTTGCTTTTTTCAGGCATGCGCAGTTGCAATCTGCAGACACTGGAGCCCTCCTATTTGATTGGCTCGCATGACCGCCCCTTCCCCTGGCGCCATGCTTTAAATACCTCATTCATTCACATGAACGCTGCTTACAGCCATGGATTGTCATTGAACAGGACCCGCTGCCGTCTCCCCTTAGCCTCTTGATGAACCTCTGAAGAGAGAGGAGAAACGCATTGAGGCCTGGCAGGCCTGGACTTCTACTTTTTCAGGGAAGTGACTTATCTTTTCTCCCTGTGTATATTGAATGTGATTGGAGCAACTTTTTTCTATTTGCAGTATTTTGCAGGGGTGTCTCTATCCTAATTGTTTTTAACTCCTGGAGTGTAATAGGGAGTTTATCTGAGCCCCGTCTGATATGACTCTAGGTTATTGTAACATTACTATTGGGATATACCACCTTGAACAAGTTTGGTTATAAAAAAACTCTTATGGATCAGTAAATCATTATATTGGATAAGAAAATTACATAGGGAATGGAACCCTCTATGGATTTTGCCCCGTGTAAGCACCACAGATAGGGTCTCCTATTTTTGGATCAGTAAACTAAAATTGTTTGGTCCAGAATACAATATAGGGAATAGAACTACCCTTCTGTAATTTTTGTTTATACATATATATCATATTGTGCAAGCACTACAATAGGGTTCTCCATATTATCCCTATATCATGGTCGGGGTAGAGGGAAAGCCGACGAGGAACGGGGGCGCCCGGTAACTTATGGTGTCATACCCTCCATTGCTAGGTAGGGATATACTATCCACATAGGGCTATACCAGTATCCATACCCTCCCTTAGTGAGAGAGAGTATATATATATATATATATATATATATATATATATATATATACATCCCCTTTTATGAACCAAAAAGGGGAATCTGATCCAATCTATTTATATTTTTGTGTGTCTGTTTTTGGATATTTGGTATTTTAATGAATATAAATAAAATTTGCACATTTTAATATAGGGTTGAAATTACATGTTAGCCCCTTTGAGTACTCTACCCACTTATCTAACGCTGTTAACTTTTTGATTCAAAAGTGCAAATCATCCCACAAAAAATAAGCTCTCATATGGCAATATTGATGGAGAAAAAGAAAAAGTTATGGCTCCTGGAAGTTGAGGACGAAAGAACAAAAATTAAAAACGGAAATTTTGATATAAAATGCAGCTCAAGGGTGTTGAGATCTGGTGATTGACACCCTTTATACTTGCGAATTCATCCTGCTGCTTCTGTCTTCATTCCTATTATCAATAAACCCTAGTGACCCAGTGCCATTGGAAGCCATGCATGCCCTGCCATGACACTGCCTCCACAATTTTACAAAGGATGGGTTGTGCTTTCATTTGATCTAAGCCTTCTCCATACTTTCTTCTTCTCATCATTCTGGTACAGGTTGATCTTAGTTTAATTTGTTCTTAGAATGCTTTTCCAGAACTGGGCTGTCTTATTTTGATGTGTATGGGCAAAGTCTAATCTGTTTTTTTTCCTACTTTTATAGCTGATTAATAGTTTGCACCTTGTGATGAACTCTCTCTATAATTGCTTTCATGGAGTCTTCTCTTTTTAGTAGACTAAGATACTGTCTGCTTCATTGAGAGTTTTTTCTTCACTTGGGTGGATATTGTGAGGTTTTTCTTCACCATAGAAAAGATTTTATAATCATCCACTACTGTTGTCCTTTGTGGACGTCCAGGCCTTTTTGAGCTCCTAAGCTCACCAGTAAGCTTTTTTTTTTTTTGCAGAATGTACCAAACTATTGATTTGACCACTCCAAACATATCTGCTATCTATCTGATGGATTTTTTTCCTATTTTCAGCTTTATGATGGTCTGTTTCTCTTCTATTCTGAGCTCCTATCGCATTTTGGGGGTTCACATCAACAGCTTCCAAATGCAAATGTGACACCTGGATTCTACTTAACTGATGTTGGATTAATGAGAGAATAGCCTTGCAGGCAATTACAGAGCTTTAGAGATAATTGTCCAATTACTTATGCGCCATTGAAAAAGAGGCAGCTACATATTAAAGAGCTGTAATTCCTAAACCTTTACACCAATTAAGATGTAAATACCCTCAAATTAAAGATGAGAGTCTGCACTTGAAGCCCATATTGATTATATAACTGTATTGTGAATATGTTTTGATAAACAGCTAAAATGTCAAAACTTGTCACTTTCCAAATATTTCTGGACCTAATTGTATTTTGGTCTCAACACTCCGGAGTATAGACTCCCAGCAGCTTTCATATTTTTCCGCATGGGTCCATGCACAAAATTGTAGGCAGGCTATTTTGTGCATTGGCTTTAAAGGTAATCTGTCAGCAGGTTTTTGCTATGTAATCTGAAGACAGCAGAATGAACACACATTTCAGCGATGTGTCACTTATTAGCCTTTGCTGTTGTCTACTTATTATGATGTTTTATCATCAATACATTATCTTTGCTTTGACTGTAGGGTCTGAGCAGTTGTTTGACTATGCTCCCTCCTGTGATAAACAGCTCACTGTCAATAGAGAATGTGCATATGAGCTGTGGTGTGGGAGGGATTTGCTTTCTGATCTCTGCTACATGCTACATCTAAGAACTCTGATTTTGTTAAAGCTGTTGCACCCAGTAAACTAAGTGCTACATAAGGAATTAGAGGCTTTTTTTCATATATCATGCTGTTGTTAGATGAGTTAGCAAACACGTGGTGACAGATGCCCCTTAAGGCCCGTTTCAGGCGTCAGTGATTCTGGTACGTTTGTGCTATTTTTTTCACCTACCGGAATCACTGACATACGCAGACCCCTTATAATGAATGGGTCTGCGCAAACATCAGTGATTTTTCACTGACCATGTCTCCATGCGGCGTACATGCGTGTCCGTGATTGCCGCTCGGACACAAGTCCGTTTTTTTCTGGCAACACTGATATCCCACGGACCACGCAGTGGTGTGATCCGTGTAACACGTACCAGAAAAACACGGACATTTAAAATAATAAACATTTTCAACTCACCTTTTCCAGCGACACTGTGCAGCCCATGCTCTCTGCAGCTTCCTGGCCGGCTCATGAACATTCATGAATGCAGCCAGAGCAGACCCGGCAGTAGCTGCAGAGAGCGGTGGGCGGACGCTGCAGAGCCGAGGAGTTCAGCACCATGGAGAGCAGGAACGGGACAGGTGAGCATATGTCCATGTGCAATCACGGATAACGGACCACGTATCATGGATTGCTCATGGACAACCACCGTGTGACGTGAATCACGAAACACGGAGGGACATGTGCGTGTTTTACACGTCAATGAAAAACGTCTGTGTTTTTCACTGACGTGTGAAACGGGCCTAAGACAGGCTTTCTTCTTGCCAAATCCTCTGCAGTGTATGCCATTTTGTGTTAAGGGAAAAGCTTACCATGGTTTTGACTTTCTAGCTCTTTAGCTACCTGTAGTGAATTTGTATGTCAATTTTCTTCAACTGTTCTCCTGAGAAGTAATTACTGTTTACTTATTAAAATCCGTTGTCGGCCTGGACATCTCTGTGACATGGTTACACTTACCAGCTTGGTTAGGTTTTTGCATTACTTTTGCTACGGTATTCTGTCTGATTATTAAAACTTAGCTGATCTTCTTTCAGCCTTCATCTTGGTTGAGTAAGGACATTATTTTATTTCTAAGGTTCTGTGACATTTCTCATCCATGTTGTGTCATTGCTGACAGCATGAAATGGGAAGGTGGTTTTTCTTTAAGTAATGGCTTTTTATAGTCAACTGTCTGCTGGACGCTTGTTTAATGAATAATTAGACTTAGCTTTGGTTGAGTTCTTGTTAATTAGCATTTTGTAGACTAACCTTTAGCTTAAGCGGGCTTTACACGCTACGATATAGTTAATGTTTTATCGTCAGGGTCACGTCGTTAATGACACACATCCGGCGTCATTAACGGTATTGCAGAGTGTAACACTTACCAGCGACCTTAAACGTCCTCCAAAGTGGTGAAAATCGTTCACCATGGAGAGGTCGTCCTAAAACAAAAAATTGTTAATGGTTGTTTATAGATGTTGTTCCTCGTTCCTGCGGCAGCACACATCGCTGTGTGTGACACCGCAGGAGCGAGGAACCTCACCTTACCTGTGTCCTGCCCACAATGAGGAAGGAAGAAGGTGGGCGGGATGTTCGTCCCGCTCATCTCCTCCCCTCCGCTTTGATTGGCTGGCCACTTAGTGACGTCACGGTGCCGTCGCCGTGATGCCGAACGCACCTGACGCTGCCGTAGCGATAATGTTCGCTGAGGCAGCAATCACACGATATCGCATGCACGACGGGGCGGGTGCTTTTGCGTACGAAATCGCTAGCAATTGCTAGAAATATCGTAGCGTGTAAAGCCCGCTTTACTCCTAAGACTTTCATCAGGATGTAGTCACTTTTGAAACATAGTCTTGAATTAATTTGTTCAGATATTTTTTTTTTTAGTATAGAAAATAACTACTTTTGTTTATAATCAATTGCCCACATCATTGTTGGAGTATTTTGCAGTATGGTATCCCATAGAAAATGTAGATTCTGAAAGGAAACTAAAGAATTTATGACAAATCTGTGTTGGGGTACACTCATTCACCAAGCGCACTGGTGAGCTTGAGAACTCCTAGACGTCTACGAAAGACAACGTTGATGGATGATTGGAGAATCCTTTCCATGGTGAAGAAGAACCCCTTCACAACTTTCTCCCAAGTGAAGACCACTCTCTATAAAGTAAAGGGTACTTTACATGCTGCGATATCGGTACCGATATCGCTAGCGAGTGTACCCGCCCCCGTCGGTTGTGTGTCTTGGGCAAATCGCTACCCGTGTCGCATAACATTGCTAACACCTGTCACACATAGTTACCTGCCTAGCGATGTCGCTGTTGCCGGCGAACCACCTCGTTTCTAAGGGGGCGGTTCGTTCGGCATCAAAGTGATGTCACTATGCGGCCGCCCAATAGAAGCGGAGGGGCAGAGATGAGTGAAACTAACATTCCGACCACCTCCTTTCTTCCTCATTACCGGCGGCCGCAGGTGCGATGTTGTTTCTCGTTCCTGCGGTGTCACACATAGCGATATGTGCTGCCGCAGGAACGACAAACAACATCACTACTGACCAGACAACGATAAATGGTAAGTGAACAACCTCTCACAGACAAACGATTTTTGTCTCTTTTGCAATCATTTAAGGTCGCTCATAGTTCTCACATACTGCGATGTCGCTAACGACGCCGGATGTGTGTCACAAACAACGTGACCCCGACGATAAATCATTAGCGATGTCGCAGCGTGTAAATGGCCCTTAAGTGTTTCAGTATTTAAGTCTACAATAAAGAAAAGACTTCATGATAACTAATACATTGGGCTAACCACAAGGTGACAACCATCAATCAGCCTTAAAAATAGAAAAACAAGATTAGATTTTGCCAAAAAACATCTAAAGAAGCCAGCCCAGTGTTGGAAAAGAATTCTATGGATATATTTAGAAGAAAGTATGTAGAAAGCTTGGAATGCCTTTTGATCCAAATCAGACCGCATCCTCTGTAACACATGGTGGAGGCAGTGCGATGGAATAGGCAGGCATGGTTTCCAATGGCACTGGGTCACTAGTGTTTATTGATGATGTGACTGAAGACAGAAGCAGCTGGATGAATTCTGAGTCATGCAAATGTCCTAAGTGTTTAACATAATGTTTTAATTCATAGTGCAAGCAAGCAGAACCCAAATCAGGAAGACTTGGTCACTGTCCAAATATTTCTAGACTCAAGTATACATATGCACACACAAAGAGGGGGGATATGTTTTAAATGTATATCAAATACAGCATCAGCTTTTCACTTTAAATGGAATAATAGCGAGACAAAGTAATGATATATTTCTCTCTGGAATAAAAAAATAAATACTTCTACTGACTTTACTAATCTATCTATTCAGCTACATTTTCTAATAATAGCTTTCCTTAATAGTGATATATTGTACGTATGTAGAACAATTTTAAAACCTTATCATCAATTTTACTAGAGGGATCTATAGCAAATATAATATGCAACATAGAGTAAAGCGAAACATTTTGCCTTCTGGGAATACATAGATAAAAACATTATTGCAAAATGACAAGGAGTCGCCAGAATAAATCCTTTACATGATACAACATACAAAATGCAATGCAATGCTTTTTTTCATAATAGTTTCAAAATCTCTGACTTCTGATGGCTTTTTATGCTGCTTATGCAGTACATTATCACTGATACAGCCAAATGTATTCTATATATTTCTGCTTTTTCGCCAGCAACAAATACAAGCATTTTCTACAGGAAGCAAGTAACCAGATCTTTTAATTCAATGCCAACAGAAACATTCTAAGGAAGTCAATTTACATTGATGGAATGTTTTTAAACACTGTTTCTTACTGCTCTACTAAACTTCAATAGAGAACAAGGTCAATGAAGTCTTTTATTCCTCCATGTTTGCACCAATTGTACTCCAACAGCAATATTTCACCTTGAAAAATAGCAAAGTGCTTTTGATTAAGATGTTATTATATAACACTGTTGCTAGGTTGCGAACAAGCGTTGCTAAAACAGCATTTGCTGTATTGAATCCATATATTTGAGCTGAACAAGAAAAGTCAGGTAATGTGTGACCTAATAATGTAGGCAAACAAAAGCCCTTACCTTGGAGTGCTCCAAAGGTTATTTTGTGGGGCATACAAATTTAAAAGCCTCTATTTGCATCAGATGTGACCCAGACACTTGAATCGATGTAAGAAAAAGTATACAGAGAATAAGTTCTCTTAAGAGTAAAGTCATATAAGGCTGTCCAGTTTAGTGAGCCTTAGCAGTCACCATTAATCTGGAAGGGGGGGAACTTGGCAGCAAGTGTTCAGTGCCCCTGAAATGCCAGTACAGTGATGTATTACATAGTGTCTACTGAATTGAATTATACAGTTTACAGTAGGCCATCTAAGGACAACATGGGAGACAATGTAAGTTAATGAAAGTTTGGCAATCCCATACCCCCCCCACAAAATCTTGATTGTTCTCAAACTGGAAAAATAACCTGTTTATTTTTGTTAATTTATTGTCAGTTTACTTTTAAGGCTAAGAACAACAAAAAGCATGTTTCTGCCACCTGTGGCAAGCTCAGTGTTAACTTCTGACTGGGCCAATAAGCAAGGGGTTTCGAGCGGGTCCCTATGCTTTCATGATTTTAGTATGTTGTCATAACATATAGGGAAAGGCTTCCTTTTCCCTAGTCGGTGAACTTTGTACTTGACCTCTCCCCCATTTTTCCTCATCTTGAAGGGTACCTGCCATTGGATAAGGAACTTGCTCTCCTCTGTGGGTACTAACACAAGTAAAGTACCCAGTCTGCAGGCTAAAATTCTCACTCGAGCCTACCCATTAGATCCCTGAATATTTCCTCTTGGATCTTGAGTAGGCACTCTTTTACCTGACGTTTCACTTTGATTCCATGATGCAACAGATCATTATGCCTGGCCAATTGTGGAAAACAAGCTTCTACGAGACACACTTTAACACACTTAGATATTCCATAGTACCTTTAGCCATAAATTCCCTGAACTGCGCAGTCCCACAGTTTTCCTTGAACTTCTCCTGGTCAGGGATATTGTCTCCAGGAGATGCTTCTTCATCCTCCTTTCTAGCCAGTACAGTGAAAGGAAATTCCCCTTTTACATCATATGACCTTGTTACCATAGCTGACTACTGGCAGCATAGTGGACTAACTGGGTGCTACAGCTTTATCCCACAAGTCCCAGAACAAAGGAAAATTTTAACTGATAACAATTGTATGCAACAAGTTCTTGACCAGTCCCATTTCATTGGACATGGAACCACAATCTGTGTGTATGGCGACCTGGGCCTGTGGACCTGGGCTATGTGATATTTCTTGGATTCTCCATGGATAAATATTACCCCCAACCTCTAACCAGGCATTAGCACATGCTAAAGTGTGGTCCTTACAAGGTTGAACAAGTAAGAACCCCTGTATTTCTTTTAGTCCCATGTCTACCAATTCTGAACCAGATGGTCGCTTTTTTATTTTAGTTTGTTTATTGGACAACGTTAAATATGCCCTTGCTTCAGTATATGCCCCCAACACATCTCAGATTGTATTCCTTCGTAAATTTCTGCAGACATTTATTTCCTTAGCCGCTGGTTAAAGTATAATATATGGAGATTTTAATTTACCCATGTTTAAACGTTTAGCTTGCTTCTCCCATACCGATTGTATGAAAGTAATGGGTCCTCTGATATCAGAATTTCATTTTCATGATGTGTGGAGATATTCTCATGCTAACGAAAGAGATTATCCTTTTTTCAGCTAGATTTTCATTATATAGTAGATTAGATTATTTTCTTGTTGATAGTAATATATTGTTGGCTGATGTTGTTTCGTCTATTGGATGCATTACATGGTCTGACCATGCCCCTAGATTCCTTATAATTGACGAATAACAGCATCCTCCTTTATTAACTACACGGCATATAAATTACCAACTTTTCTCAAAACAATTGGTCATGTAGGATATATCAAACTACTTAAAATAGTTTTTTCTATTTAACAATAATGATGAGGTCTCTGATGAAATCTTGTGGCCATCACATAAGGCTGCTATAAGAAGACACATGATATAATTCCTTCTAGGGAAAAAAGAAACCTGTTTCAATAATAGATGAGACTCTCTCACAGATAAATAACTTAGAGGCAATCAATAGAATATCTCCTAGTGTGTGTCTGTCTTCTAAAATAAGATCTCTTAGGTCCTAACTACGTTAACTGTATGTGCACTCCTACAAAAATTTTTTAAGAAGGTTTAAAATTATTATTTTTTTCAATGGGTGATAAATATGGTGCCTTATTGGCAAGACAAGTTAAAAAAAAGGGAAATAAAACATAAAATTGAATGTTTCTATGGTCCTTAAAATACCAAAGTCAGAAACCCTATGGAGATAGCCAACTCGTTTGCGGACTTTTATCAATCTCTTTATAAATTAAAAGATGACCCTAATATTTCTCAACCACCTTCTATGGATATTCAAATATTTCAAGAGAATATTGGTGTTCTCCAGCTTTCCCCCTCACAGTTAGAGAAACTGAATGCCCCTTTTTCTCTTTTGGAACTTCAACAAGCTGTTAAGACGTCTAAATTACATTCAGCTTTTGGTCTGGATGGTTTATTGAAATTTAACTATCATCATTTTTTAGGAATACTGGGTCCCTGCAAACTTATAATTAGTGTTGAGCGAGTGGTTGACTATTCATACTCGCTATGCTGTTAGCGAGTATTGTCCGCTACTCGCATATTCGTTACAAGTAGCAGGCGCAATGTAAGTCAATGGTAAATACTTGCTAAGTAGCGAGTAACCCGAAAGCTGTGCTTTTTGTGTGAGTAGAAAATATTACGGCTTTCAGGTTACGCGCTACTTAGCGAGTATTTACCATTGACTTACATTGTGCCTGCTACTTGTAACGAATATGCGAGTAGCGGACAGTACTCGCTAATAGCATAAAGAGTACGAGTAGTTAACTACTCGTTCAACACTACTTATAATTACTGGCAAGTTAGGTCTAGTATTTCCCCTTCTAATCTAGAAGCTATAATAACTACTATACAAAAACCTGGAAAACCTTTAAATTTACCTGGACATTTCCACCCAATATCTATTCTAAATTGTGATCTTAAAGTATTCTCAAAAGTTCTCTGTTCTCTCTAATCGTCTTTACAAAATTATCCCACTTTTAGTTGGACCTGATGAGGTAGGATTTGGGCCCGGAAGGCAAGCCAAGGACGGCACTAGGAGGTTTATTGACCTTATTGGAGTAGTAGAGTAATGTGGGTCCCCCAGTGTACTCTTGTTTTTAGATGCTGAGAAGACATTTGACAGAGTACACTGGGGCTACCTGGAGGCTATTCTGAATACATTTGGTTTCTGAGGCCCTATCAAGTTGGCAATAATGTAGTTGTATTCTAATCCAAACACCAAAGTACTGGCTGTGGGTTTCATCTCTCAAAATTTTACTATATCAAATAGAACCTGTCAGGGGTGTCCTTTATCTCCAATAATGTATGCACTGGCGGTGGAGCCCATGGCAGAGTCCATTTGTTCAAACATAAATATCTCAGGTATTACAGTAGTGAGCACAAAGCACATTATAGGTCTTTATGCAGATGACATAATTATTTCACGTACTAATGTTGAATCGTCATTACATAATGTTTTGTCTTCCCAGGCCTTTTTCTGCTGTCTCTTATTATAAATTAAATACATCAATGTTGGTATTTTTCCCATGTGTATGCCTCAGTGTATGAAAAAGAAGCTTGTTCTGGAATTTCCCTTTAAATGAGAAGAAGGTCTCATATCTGGGTATTTTTCTTACTTTCTCTAATCAAATTGTTAAAAAAAAATTAGCTGATCTTCAGAAAATTTTGGAGGATGAAATCGCACATTATTCTGGCCTTCCTCTTTCTTTGATGGCTAGGATACAAACTTTTAAAATTATATCTTTGCCAAAAATCATTTATTATATCCAATGCCTCCCTCTTAAAATGTCTTCTCGCCAACTTGCTAAACATCAGTCACTAATTGGAAAGTTAATTTGGGGAAATGGAAAATAAAGTGCATCCCTGAGGTCTTTACATCTCCCCTTCTCCTTTGGGAAAATAGGAGTTCCCAACGTGGCCTTATATCATAAGCCAGCAATCCTGGAGGCCACACGTAATTTTTGGAGAGGCTCTGTTTAACATAAATGGCTTCAAATTGAATCTGAGGCAATCCGGAATTATACCTCTAGAAGATATCTGGAAGCCTTGATGTTAGACCCTAAAAAAATAAAAATCTCTTTCTGCATGATTATTATTGCTGCTGTGCAGTGTTATTGGCCCTCTTGGGATGTTCATCTCTTTTGGGCCTGCTTAAGAAAACCTTGATTAGAGCTTTAGAGGCTGCCATCCCTGATTTAAATTTAGTTCAATGGGAAGGTAGAAGCCCTTTTCCTTTTCTGATCTATTTGTGGAGGGCAGCCTCTCTCAATTTTCAGACATGGTTTCCAAATTTTCCTTACCTCGTTACTTATTTTTCCATATCTTCAGATAAGGCATTATATCAACCAAAAACAAACCCTTATATGTGGTAATTCTAATTCTTTTTTTTATAAATTTATAAATAACCATTTGAACAATGTTAAGGGGCTCAGTCTAGTCTATAAGATCTTTAAATAACTAGGGTGGCACGGTGCCTTAATGGTTAGCACTGTAGTCTTGCAGCGCTGGGGTCCTGGGTTCAATCCAACCAAAGACACCATCTACGAGTAGTTTGTATGTTCTCCCATGTTTGCATGGGTTTTCTCTGGGTACCCTGGTTTCCTCCCACACTCCAAAGACATACTAATAGGGACTTTAGATTGTGAGCCCCAATGGGGACAGTGTTGCCAATGTGTGTAAAGCGCTGTGTAATTAATGGAGCTATATAAATGAATAAATATTATTATTATTTTTATTATACCCCATCAGTGGAGAAGGTCTTCCATATATGGCCAGATGGGAGAAGGAACTTTCTTGTTATCTTCCCACCTCACTTTGGCATGCTGCCTCAAAGTGGGTTGTGAAGTCTTCGGCTTGTATTAATCATATTGACCAGATTAAGAAAGTTCATATGGGTTGGTATATGACACGTCTAAATTAGCAACATTTTTTCCAGATTATTCTTCTTTTGTTGTTAGAAAGGCTATTCACAGGAGGGGACTCCTGGCAATATGTGGTGGTTGTGTCCCAAGGTGGTCAAATACTGGAAGTTTTTGACTTAATAACCAAGGTAGTAAAGGTTAAAATCTCTCCCTCGGCGCCTTTGGCAATTCTCCACATAGGTCTGGGTGACCTTCCTGGGACCTGCCTTCCATCAGTTTCTCAAATTTTCATTTTGGCTAGACACGGTTTAGCGGTAAAGTGGAAATCTGATAACATTCCTTCTCGTACTGAGCTGGTAGATAGAATTAATACTTATTACCAATATGAAATTTCTCTATCGTCTAACTTAACAAGATCTATCCGTATTAAGAAACAATGGGAAGCTTCGGTAGCGTCTCCTTTAGCGATTTAAATTATTCTCTCCTGATTTCACTTTATTGGTGAAGTATCTATGGTCTATCTGGGGACTATTTATAAACTATGGAGGAAAGACAGGCGCATAGGGTCTTAACTGGAAAAATCAATAAAAAGGATAATAGGGTGCACTCACCTATGGATGTTGTGAGAGTCCCAACACCTCATGAAGCATAGAAGTCAGTGGAGACATCTGCGGACCCGTAACAATGAGATAGAAGTTTCATAAAGAAGTCGGGGATCAGCGCCGCGCTTATCACCATTCAATCCAAAGGATAATTTTTCCAAGTAATTTATTAAGGAAGCATGAACAAGTCTACGCGTTTCAGGGGTCTCTGCTCCCTTCCTCAGGACAATGCAACAATAACACAGACGATTTTGCAGGCAAAACACATACATGGATATAAATACCTTAAGTCCTATACATCATAACCCATATACGTCATAGGACCACCCACTTGTTTTAAAAAAATCAGCGGGAACCACATATAGTTAAATAAACGTCATAGCGTGCACAACATACAAAATCAGTATATCTCAATACATATATATATATAGGTCATAGAAAAAATTGACAAGAATTGCAAACCATTATCAATTTTTATCTATATTGTAAATAGAAATAAAAATTATTTATATATACATATAAAAATATATATTATGAGGGATAGTAATTACAACCTCTGTATGTCAAACAGGCAACCCCACCTGGACTTTTAATGGCTTATGAACATCCCTAAAAACCAATACAGAAGGATTCGAAAGAATTGTACACGTGTTGAGGATTTTAAATTACAGGCAGATTTACTAAAAGAAAAATTCTGTGAGAAAAAATACCCCACCGGGTTGGTCAAAAAAGCTTATATGGATACTAGAAATCTAGAACAGACTAATCTAATAGAATCAAATAAAAGAAAGTCCCTGGTTTCAGAGAAAACCCTACAGTTTTCAACTAACTTAACTACTTTCAGTATGGATAATTTGTTAATAAAGAGGGTCCTGAACAAACATTGGTATATCCTACAAGGAGACCCAGTTTTAAATAAAATTATACTGCAATATCCGGGGATTACATATCGTAGGGCACAAACTGTAAGAAATATTTTAGCTCCAAGTAGGTTGAGACCATTTATAAAAAATATTAAATGTATCCCACAAACACAAATACAAACAGGCTCCTATAGATGCCTTGTAAATAATTGCCTATGCTGCAGGTCTATATAGCATAAGCGCTTTTACTTTTCTTCCTCTTCTGGCATGGAAAAATTTCCTATAAAACAAAGACTAACATGCCAGTCTGACTATGTGGTTTACCTAATAGAATGTGACTGCGGTATGCAATACGTTGGGAGAACTATTCAGGCGCTTAAACTCCCATAGACATAATATTAAAACTGGTTATCTCTTACATGGATTATCCAGACATTGTACCATGGTCCATAACAAACAGATATCATTAAAAATTACCCCCATAGAACAGATACCCCCAGGAACACCGAATCGTCTGGATAGTCTAAGTAAAAAAGAGACCTATTGGATATATAAGCTGAACATCCTAAAACCAACAGGTCTAAATGAGTTCACGGATTTATTTTATTAAATTATCATAAATACAGTATTATTTCCTTGTTGATCTAGCATACATGATTAATATATATATTTACATATAATTTTGGTATACACATTAATTATCCCGTTTATTCCTGGGCCCCAGAAACATCTAATCCTTTTTCTCGGTTTAATTTATATAAATCACACATATTTTATATATATTTATCTTTCTTAATCTATGTGTTTTCTTACTTCTTGTCTATGCATTTTTTATTAAACACACCTAATTATTTTTTAATGTATTAGCATATAAAATACTATTAATATATCTTTATAATTAATTTTTAGCAACTTTCATGTTTTTGACACGGGATAATATAACTTTTCTTCAGGCTATATAAACTCCTCCTTTTTAAAGGGGTTATCCGGCTTATTTTGAGTTTTTTTCATTATTACCCTATTGGGCTACATTTGGGCAGGTAAGTAGATAGAGACCACTTACCTGCCCTGCTGTCAGCCACTCTCCCCCGGCTCAGAGTGGTCATGTGACCGCTCCTGCCGCGATTTTGCTGCTTCCGGTCATTTCATGTCAACATGGGCAGGGCCATGTTGACATGCAAATCTGGAAACAGCATGTCGCCTCCCTGCTGGGCTGTACAGTGCGTGGAGTCCCGCCCCCTTCCCTGCACCCTCCCACACATTCCTCCGCACCCCGTACTCTGCCCACAACCTCCCCCTGCACTTCTGTGGGACCCGTGACCTGGGGGCGGGGCCTGGCGGCGGCTGCAGCGGTGTCACCGCCAGCACCGGGCCCCTGCTCAGGATCACACATTCAAATATACCGGCATCACAGATCACAGATGCCGGTACATTTGAAAGCGCTGATGAGAAGGAGCGTTGCGCTTGTCATCACTGCCCGGCTGTCTGTGCTCTCTTCAGCACAGCGGTGACGTCACTACTGTGCTGATATGTCCAGAGCACAGACAGCGCGCAAATGTACAGGAGCGGCGGGGACCGAGGACGGGTGAGTATGTACTCCCTACATGTGTTCCCTATGGGGGTAGAGGGGGGGGTCGGTGCAGAGCACCATGTGTGCGTGCACTGCAGAGCCCGATGTGTATGCGGTGCAGAGCCTGATGTGTGTATGCGGTGCAGAGCCTGATGTGTGTATGCGGTGCAGAGCCCGATGTGTATGCGGTACAAAGCCCGATGTGTGTATGCGGTGCAGAGCCTGATGTGTGTATGCGGTGCAGAGCCTGATGTGTGTATGCGGTGCAGAGCCTGATGTGTGTATGCGGTGCAGAGCCCGATGTGTGTATGCACTGCAGAGCCTGATGTGTGTATGCGGTGCAGAGCCTGATGTGTGTATGTGGTGCAGAGCCTGATGTGTGTATGCGGTGCAGAGCCTGATGTGTGTATGCAGTGCAGAGCCCGATGTGTGTATGCGGTGCAGAGCCCGATGTGTGTATGCACTGCACAGTTTTGCACAGTAAAGGCCCCGTCACACTAAGCAACATCGCTAGCAACATCGCTGCTAACGAACAACTTTTGTGACGTAGCAGCGATGTTGCTAGTGATGTCGCTGTGTGGGACATCCAGCAACAACCTGGCCCCTGCTGTGAGGTCGTTGGTTGTTGCTGAATGTCCTGGGCCATTTTTTAGTTGTTGCTGTCCCGCTGTGAAGCACAGATCGCTGTGTGTGACAGCGACAGAGCAACAACTAAATGTGCAGGGAGCAGGAGCCGGCTTCTGCGGAGGCTGGTAACCACAGTAAACATCGGGTAACCAAGAAGCCCTGTCCTTGGTTACCCGATATTTACCTTTGTTACCAGCGTCCGCCGCTCTCACTGTCAGTGCCGACTCCTGCTCTGTGCACATGTAGCTGCAGGGCACATCGGGTTAATTAACCCGATGTGTGCTGTAGCTAGGAGAGCAGGGAGCCAGCGCTAAGCATTGTGCGCTGCTCCCTGCTCTGTGCACATTTAGCTGCAGTACACATCGGGTAATTAACCCGATGTGTGCTGTAACTAGGAGAGCAAGGAGCCAGCGCTAAGCGGTGTGCGCTGCTCCCTGCTCTGTGCAGCTGCACCCTGTACTCTATACCCTATATATGTATCCTGTGCAGCTGCACCCGGTGTGCGCTGCTCCCTGCTCTGTGCACATTTAGCTGCAGCACACATCGGGTAATTAACCCGATGTGTGCTGTAACTAGGAGAGCAGGGAGCCAGCGCTCAGTGTGCGCTGCTCCCTGCTCTCTGCACGTGTAGCTGCGTGCGCTGGTAACCAAGGTAAATATCGGGTTGGTTACCCGATATTTACCTTAGTTACCAAGTGCAGCATCTTCCACGCGGTGCTGGGGGCTGGTCACTGGTGAGCTCTTCAGCAACTCTTGTATCGACGCTCCAGCAATCCCTGCCAGGTCACGTTGCTGGTGGGATCGCTGGAGCGTCGCAGTGTGACATCTCACCAGCAACCTCCTAGCAACTTACCAGTGATCCCTAACGTTGTTGGGATCGCTGGTAAGTTGTTTAGTGTGACTGGACCTTTAGTGGTCATGTTTGCTGGAGCTGAATGTAAACAAGGAGCTGCAGAGAATAAAGGGATAATTCAAGAGGAACAAAAGTTAGAAAACAAAAAATAACAATGTAGGGGTGTTTTATATGACAATACAGCACAGATTAGCTTAAACTCAAAAATTGTTGTTATGTCGAACCACTCCTTTAATAATGGATTTTATTGTATATACTAATTAATTTTGACTATTAATTATTGTTATACATCGATCAATATAAGGCACATACATTCCTCCTTTTATCTGCCCTTTTTAATCTTCCCTTAGTTTTATCTTTCCTTAATTTATGATGCAAAAATCGATAGTTCTGGTGTTAATTCACAATTGTCGGGTCTCTGTGTCTTTTTTTGTTTTTTGCTTCCGATGTCCATCTTTGCTGGGAGAGAGGCCCTGCTGATGTTCCTCGATCTCTGCATGTCGGGCTTTCTCCCCCATTCCTTTGTCTGTCTTGCAGTTTTTTCTGCCAGTTGTCACAGTTCTAAGCTACACTTATAAAATACCATCACTAAAAAATACCATCATCATGTGCTAATGCATATCTTTCTGCAATCGTGAATTCTATAGAATACAATTGGACACATATGTAAATCCACATCCTAGCAACCACTGGTCCCATTGACATTGGGGGTTTAGTTCAGGTGACGTTGCCTGTTTGACATACAGAGGTTGTAATTACTATCCCTCATAATATATATTTTTATATGTATATATAAATAATTTTTATTTTTATTTACAATATAGATAAAAATTGATAATGGTTTGCAATTCTTGTCAATTTTTTCTATGACCTATATATACAGTTAGGTCCAGAAATATTTGGACAGTGACACAAGTTTTGTTATTTTAGCTGTTTACAAAAACATGTTCGGAAATACAATTATATATATAATATGGGCTGAAAGTGCACACTCCCAGCTGCAATATGAGAGTTTTCACATCCAAATCGGAGAAAGGGTTTAGGAATCATAGCTCTGTAATGCATAGCCTCCTCTTTTTCAAGGGACCAAAAGTAATTGGACAAGGGACTCTAAGGGCTGCAATTAACTCTGAAGGCGTCTCCCTCGTTAACCTGTAATCAATGAAGTAGTTAAAAGGTCTGGGGTTGATTACAGGTGTGTGGTTTTGCATTTGAAAGCTGTTGCTGTGACCAGACAACATGCGGTCTAAGGAACTCTCAATTGAGGTGAAGCAGAACATCCTGAGGCTGAAAAAAAAGAAAAAAGTAGCAAAATCAACAGTCGGGTACATTCTGAGAAAAAAGGAATTGACTGGTGAGCTTGGGAACTCAAAAAGGCCTGGGCGTCCACGGATGACAACAGTGGTGGATGATCGCCGCATACTTTCTTTGGTGAAGAAGAACCCGTTCACAACATCAACTGAAGTCCAGAACACTCTCAGTGAAGTAGGTGTATCTGTCTCTAAGTCAACAGTAAAGAGAAGACTCCATGAAAAAAAATACAAAGGGTTCACATCTAGATGCAAACCATTCATCAATTCCAAAAATAGACAGGCCAGAGTTAAATTTGCTGAAAAACACCTCATGAAGCCAGCTCAGTTCTGGAAAAGCATTCTATGGACAGATGAGACAAAGATCAACCTGTACCAGAATGATGGGAAGAAAAAAGTTTGGAGAAGAAAGGGAACGGCACATGATCCAAGGCACACCACATCCTCTGTAAAACATGGTGGAGGCAACGTGATGGCATGGGCATGCATGGCTTTCAATGGCACTGGGTCACTTGTGTTTATTGATGACATAACAGCAGACAAGAGTAGCCGGATGAATTCTGAAGTGTACCGGGATATACTTTCAGCCCAGATTCAGCCAAATGCCGCAAAGTTGATCGGACGGCGCTTCATAGTACAGATGGACAATGACCCCAAGCATACAGCCAAAGCTACCCAGGAGTTCATGAGTGCAAAAAAGTGGAACATTCTGCAATGGCCAAGTCAATCACCAGATCTTAACCCAATTGAGCATGCATTTCACTTGCTCAAATCCAGACTTAAGACGGAAAGACCCACAAACAAGCAAGACCTGAAGGCTGCGGCTGTAAAGGCCTGGCAAAGCATTAAGAAGGAGGAAACCCAGCGTTTGGTGATGTCCATGGGTTCCAGACTTAAGGCAGTGATTGCCTCCAAAGGATTCGCAACAAAATATTGAAAATAAAAATATTTTGTTTGGGTTTGGTTTATTTGTCCAATTACTTTTGACCTCCTAAAATGTGGAGTGTTTGTAAAGAAATGTGTACAATTCCTACAATTTCTATCAGATATTTTTGTTCAAACCTTCAAATTAAACGTTACAATCTGCACTTGAATTCTGTTGTAGAGGTTTCATTTCAAATCCAATGTGGTGGCATGCAGAGCCCAACTCGCGAAAATTGTGTCACTGTCCAAATATTTCTGGACCTAACTGTATGTTTTGAGATATACTGATTTTGTATGTTGTGCACGCTATGATGTTTATTTAACTATATGTGGTTCCCGCTGATTTTTTTCAAACAAGTGGGTGGTCCTATGACGTATATGGGCCATGATGTATAGGACTTAAGGTATTTATATCCATGTATGTGTTTTGCCTGCAAAATCTTTTGTGTCATTGTTGCTTGTCCTGAGGAAGGGGGCAGAGACCCCTGAAACGCGTAGACTTGTTCATGCTTCCTTAATAAATGACTTGGAAAAATTATCCTTTGGATTGAATGGTGATAAGCGCGGCGCTGATCCCCAACTTCTTTATGAAACTTCTATCTTGGGGCTAGGATGTGTCTCTCTTCATGGTAACCTCCAAGTTCATAGAGCAAGTTTCTGTTTCCCCTCATTTTCTTTTCCTTTTCTTCATATTGTTGAATGATGCAAGAGAATATTATGTTGCCAATTCCCCTCCCACCCTTCTTTTTTTTTTCTTCTTTTTATGTGCTTGGGTATGTTTATGTTTAATTTATGTTGTAAAATAAATAAAAGTCTATTAAAAAAACAAACAACAAAACAAGCAAGAACCACCTTGATGAGGGGGGTAATAGACAACCTTTTTTCTTTAGTGTCGAAGAAGACTTTTACCAAGAAAACAGGAGGATCTTGCAACAATGTTGAACTTAGGGGTACTGTCTCGCTGCCCGGGTCCCGACGTCGTTCCTCACTCACCGCTCCGGTCCCTTGCCTCCAGCCACACGTCCTCCTTGGCACCGCTCCCTGCTCTGGCCTCCGGCACCTGGGCGTCACGCATGCACATTAGGGCGCGCGCGCGATCACGGACCTCCTCTCATAGACCCAGCACTCCCTAACAGGATATTGCATTAGTCAGGGTCAGGTATATTAGGAGCTTCCTGCCTGGAGGGCATCGCCTGTTCTACGAGTTCTATTGCTAGGAGTCCAGGTCCCGCTTGCTGTGTCTTGCATTAACACTGTGTCTTCCACAGAACCAGTTCTACCAAGTTAACATGGTCCTGTCCACAACCTGTCCGAGAGGTCCTGCGGGGACTGTCCTGCCAAGCTATCCTGGCCTGGGCCACAACCTGTCCGAGTGGTCTTACGGGGACTGTCAGCTGAGACTCCACCATCTTCTCCAGCCTGAATCCGCTTCCTACCCTTGGCTTCACCCGGTGACCCTTGCCTCCTTCTGGTTGGACTCTGCTCATGTCTGCCGACTCTACCTGGCACCAGTACCTGGGCAACGGCATCTTACCTGGCACCAGGAACTCTGTGTCCTCAAGGACTTCCTCATTCCTGCTTCTAGAAGGACTCTGCCCTTTCCCCGCCTTCTGCTCCGGCAACCGTGTCCCTGGTCCCTCTGGTAGGCTTGCAGGACTATCTCAGTCTAGGGGTAGCTCTAGCTGCTTCGCCGGAGGTGACAGGGGCACGGTCCAGAGGATCCACCACCCGGGCGTAACAGGTACTTTGCACACTACGACACCGCAGCTGTGATGTCGGTGGGGTCAAATCGAAAGTGACGCATATCCGGTGTCGCTGTCAATATCGTAGTGTGTAAATCCTTTTTGGTACGATTAACGAGCGCAAATGCGTCGTAATCGTATCATCTGTGTAGTGTCCGACAGTTTCATAATTTCCCTGCAGCGACGGTACGATGTTGTTCCTCGTTCCCCTGCGGCAGCACACATCGCTGTGTGAGAAGCCGCAGGAGCGAGGAACATCAGCTTACCTGCGTCACCACAGCTCACGCCGCCTATGCGGAAGGACAGAGGTGGGCGGGATGTTTACGTCCCGCTCATCTCCGCCTCTCCGCTTCTATTGGCCGCCTGCCATGTGATGTCGCTGTGACGCCGCATGACCTGCCCCCCTAGGAAGTAGGCGGGTCGCCGGCCAGAGCGACGCGGCAGGGCAGGTGAGTGCGTGTGATGCTACCGTAGCGATAATGTTCGCTACGGCAGCTATCACAAGATATCGCTGCTGCGACGGGGGTGGGAACTATCGCGCTTGGCATCGCAAGCATCGGCTTGCGATGTCGTAGTGTGCAAAGTACCCCTTAGAGTGCCCTATCATACTTCATGCAAAGACTCCTGAACTGACAAGGACAGTGTCCAAGATCCAAGTGTGGTCCTGTCAAAGCTTTAAAATACCGATAGATAAACCCTTCACACGTGTTTCGTCCGCTGTGTCTGGAGACTCTTCAGAAGAGTGTACTTGTAGGTTGACTAAGTGTCAGGTCCTGTAATGACAGGGATCCCTAAATAGCAAGCCTGCAGAGTGCCATAGTTCCTGTAAATGTATCTGGTATCCAATAGCAAGCAGATGGTATACGGGACATTTAAATATTCACCAAATATTCTGGTATCTAATGTCACTACCCGGTAATCCAGTGCAGTCATGTGCGGTCTCGAGCACATGCGGTTACCATAAGAATGCTTGGCTGGAGCTTATTCTTATAGTATCACTTGATAGCTAAAAATTCAGTAGGGGTGAGCGTGTCTGAATGACGCGTCTGCTGAACGTTCCCTTATTTGACCGCTACTAACTCAGGAGGACAAATCCATAAAGTGCTTTGCCATTGGTTAATATTATAGTAATATATTCTGCAATGTGTATTACCCTAGGCTAATGTCTTTCTCTATAATGTATAAAATTTGACACTATAAACCAGCATTTTGGTTTATAGAACCTACAAAAATGTTGCACCCTTAGTTATCATGAAATATGTACATTTTATTTAGAAAATTACATAAAAAATATCTTTATGAAAAATTAAAAAGGAGAGAGTCAACAGGTGACAAACTTCGCCCAAGACACAGAAAATGGTAATGCTTAAGTTGTTACAGTAGAAAAATAATTAACAACCAAAACTATGACTGTCTAACAGAATAAAACTGTATAGTATGAGCAGTAAGATAAATTATGCAGGAGTAAATAGCTAGGGCATTAGTATGTTCATTTCAGAGATACTTTGTATCAGGGAATATACATTTTCCATAGCATATCATGGTAAAATAAATGTGCATATAGTGGATATAGTGGTAGGCAATTAGAAGTATAAGCAAAAATTCTGTAAGCACATACATATAAGGAAAATAATAGGCAGATAGTAGCTGGAAAAATGGAATATATATATATACATATATATATATATATATATATATATATATATATATATATATATATATATATATATATATATATATGTCCAAACAAATAGCCACATGGTCATAGCTTAGAGTCTCATGTGGGTCACACCGGATAGGGCATGATTGAAACCTCCCAGTGTGGCCCCGAGACAGCACACTCCAGCAAACATGTAATAAACAAGAGCACTAGGAGTTCTGATGCAAATAGTATGAATTTTATTTTAATTTAATAAATAACAAATAGTTAGGACGTTTGCAAGCACAGGTTAGGGAATTAAAATTCTGAATCCCATGGACCAAAATATGAAATTCAGTAATAGGTAGGTATAGTAAAATGTAGGCTCGAGCCACTCACAGAATAGCGTAAATGAGAATTAGACCAATTCCTATGAATTCACACTGAGCTTCACTGATCAAGTTATATTGTAATATATTATTTTACCCATTCATGGTAGTGGTGCAGGGGAGCCAGGTCCAGGGGACTAGGTCACCAGGATTCTGAGTCACATGGGCCACGACCATGAAGTAAGTGGTTCATATGTATGTATAACAACAAAGTGATGCCCGTATGGATACACAAGGGTATGGTGTTTAAGTTGTCTACTTAAAGACAGGTATAAAAGGAGGGGGAGGGCTTGAGCCTACATAGTGTCAGTGGAAAAGGGCTAAGTATAAACAATTTCACATAGTAAGACAGTAATTATTAGCAGTTCTATAGCCCAGATCCACAGTATAGCATAACGCTTACCTATTCAATGGTGGTACAGGGGAACCAGATCAGCCCAGAGGGGACCTCCGACGGCCGTTTCGCGGGATATACCCGCTTCTTCCGGGAGGAGTGAGTGCGGTGTATGGAGCCGCACCTCCCTTTTGAAGCCGTCACCTGGTCATGTGATATGACTCACCTGACCGGATGCCAGAGGAGTCCGGAAGATCCGCGCAGACGCACAGCAAAGGTCCCGGGCAGCGCACCAGTGCGCATGCGCGGGATATGCCGGGATCAACCCAGCAAAATCCCGGGCAGCGCACTCAGATATGCATCTCCGCTCTCCGGCAACAGGGGGGACAGGAAGCGCAAACGGTCCTGGTAAGCAAAGAGGTGCATTGCACCTAGTGCGTACCGGACATCATGCGCGTCGCGCCCCCCCTGGTGGCGAACTAGGGAAGGCAATCAGAACAAGACAAATAGACCTTAAATATAGAGTCCGGATAGAACACCAGAGGTGACATACGTCATCAAGTAAGAATGTCATTAGGCTTAGGAAGGGGACGCGTCACCACTGACGAGCCTGACAGTTACTCAAAATGAAAAATGACACCTGTGGAAATCTTAAATTGACCAAAGTAATGTCTATTCCGATTGCCCTACCTAGGTTCAAAAGGGAGGGGTTAAAACAGGGGGGTGAGGGGGAAAAATTTTTTTATACATAGATAAGTCTGGAAAAAATGTCCATTTTTCATACTACCAGGTAAAAAATAACGCCATCCCAGGACCTTCCTTGATCTGAAACGTGCGTAACCCATCAGCAGAAGAGAAAGAATTCCCCCTGCCGATGTTAACGCATGCCACACATTGGCCCATTTTGCAGGCTGAGCCTGCACTTAGGGGTTGCCTCCCTGATGTCCCCTCTATGATGTCCAGGAGATCCAGGAATCTTCGTGATGTGTTGGTGCGCAGCCATTATGTCCCTATCCCTTCAAAATATTTCCTTGGTTCAGTTACACCTAGAAGGGGATGTACTCCATGTGGCCACTGTGTGGCATGCGTTAACATCGGCAGGGGGAATTCTTTCTCTTCTGCTGATGGGTTACGCACGTTTCAGATCAAGGAACATATTTCATGTCAAACCACCCATGTCATCTATTATGCAACATGTGCCTGTCCCTTGATCTATGTTAGTTTAACTACACGAGAACTTCGTGTCCGTACACGTGAACACGTGAGAGACATATGTGGGGCTAAGACAGTTATTGACATCTCGACTTTAAAAACCCTACCTCGACACTTTAGAGCTCCGCACCAATGTAACCCTAGGTCATTGAAGGTCCTGGGTATAGACGTTGTGCATGGGGGCATTAGAGGGGGTAACCTGAAGAAGCGTCTAGCACAGACTGAGACCCGTTGGATTTCCACTTTGGGTACACTCACTCCGGCCGGTCTCAACGAGTCTATCAGCTATGCCCATTTTTTCCAGACTTATCTATGTATAAAAAAAAATTTCCCCCTCACCCCCCTGTTTTAACCCCTCCCTTTTGAACCTAGGTAGAGCAATCGGAATAGACATTACTTTGGTCAATTTAAGATTTCCACAGGTGTCATTTTCCATTTTGAGTAACTGTCAGGCTCGTCAGTGGTGACGCGTCCCCTTCCTGAGCCTAATGACATTCTTACTTGATGACGTATGTCACCTGTGGTGTTCTATCCGGACTCTATATTTAAGGTCTATTGTCTTGTTCTGATTGCCTTCCCTAGTTCGCCACCAGGGGGGGCGCGACGCGCATGATGTCCGGTACGCACTAGGTGCAATGCACCTCTTTGCTTACCAGGACCGTTTGCGCTTCCTGTCCCCCCTGTTGCCGGGGAGCAGAGATGCATATCTGAGTGCGCTGCCCGGGATTTTGCTGGGTTGATCCCGGCATATCCCGCGCATGCGCACTGGTGCGCTGCCCGAGACTTTTGCTGTGCGTCTGCGCGGATCTTCCGGACTCCTCTGGCATCCGGTCAGGTGAGTCATATCACATGACCGGGTGACGGCTTCAAAAGGGAGGTGCGGCTCCATACACCGTACTCACTCCTCCCGGAAGAAGCGGGTATATCCCGCGAAACGGCCGTCAGAGGTCCCCTCTGGACTGATCTGGTTCCCCTGTACCACCATTGAATAGGTAAGCGTTATGCTATACTGTGGATCTGGGCTATAGAACTGCTAATAATTACTGTCTTACTATGTGAAATTGTTTATACTTAGCTCTTTTCCACTGACACTATGTAGGCTCAAGCCCTCCCCCTCCTTTTATACCTGTCTTTAAGTAGACAACTTAAACACCATACCCTTGTGTATCCATACAGGCATCACTTTGTTGTTATACATACATATGAACCACTTACTTCATGGTCGTGGCCCATGTGACTCAGAGTCCTGGTGACCTAGTCCCCTGGACCTGGCTCCCCTGCACCACTACCATGAATGGGTAAAATAATATATTACAATATAACTTGATCAGTGAAGCTCAGTGTGAATTCATAGGAATTGGTCTAATTCTCATTTACGCTATTCTGTGAGTGGCTCGAGCCTACATTTTACTATACCTACCTATTACTGAATTTCATATTTTGGTCCATGGGATTCAGAATTTTAATTCCCTAACCTGTGCTTGCAAACGTCCTAACTATTTGTTATTTATTAAATTAAAATAAAATTCATACTATTTGCATCAGAACTCCTAGTGCTCTTGTTTATTACACACCTATATATATATATATATATATATATATATATACATACACTGTGTGCAGAATTATTAGGTAAATGAGTATTTTGATCACGTGATACTTTTTATACATGTTGTCCTACTCCAAGCTGTATAGGCTTGTGAGCCAACTACCAATTAAGTAAATCAGGTGATGTGCATCTCTGTAATGAGGAGGGGTGTGGTGTAACGACATCAACACCCTATATAAGATGTTCTTAATTATTAGGCAACTTTCATTCCTTTGGCAAAATAAGTCAGAAGAGATATTTGACGAGCTCTGAAAAGTCCAAAATTGTGAGATGTCTTGCAGAGGGATGCAACAGTTTTGAAATTGCCAAACGTTTGAAGCGTGATCACCAAACAATCAAGCGTTTCATGACAAATAGCCAACAGGGTCACAAGAAGCGTGTTGGGCAAAAAAGGCGCAAAATAACTGCCCATGAATTGAGGAAAATCAAGCATGAAGCTGCCAAGATGCCATTTGCGACCAGTTTGGCCATATTTAAGAGCTGCAACGTTGCTGGAGTATCAAAAAGCACAAGGTGTACCATACTCAGGGACATGGCCAAGGTAAGGAAGGCTGAAAAACGACTACCTTTGAACAAGAAACAACGTCAAGACTGGGCCAAGAAATATGTTAAGACTGATATTTCAAAGATTTTATGGACTGATGAAATGAGAGTGATTCTTGATGGGCCAGATGGATGGGCCAGAGGCTGGATCAGTAAAGGGCAGAGAGCTCCAGTCCGACTCATACGCCAGCAAGGTGGAGGTGGGGTACTGGTATGGGCGGGTATAATCAAAGATGAACTTGTGGGTCCTTTTTGGGTTAAGGATGGAGTGAAGCTCAACTCTCAGACCTACTGCCAGTTTCTGGAAAACAACTTCTTAAAGCAGTGGTACAGGAAGAAGTCAGTATCGTTCAAGAAAAACATGATTTTCATGCAGGACAATGCTCCATCACATGCATCCAATTACTCCACAGCGTGGCTGGCCAGTAAAGGTCAAAAAGATGAAAAAATAATGACATGGCCCCATTGTTCACCTGATCTGAACCCCATAGAGAACCTGTGGTCCCTCATAAAATGTGAGTTCTACAGGGAGGGAAAACAGTACACCTCTCGGAACAGTGTCTGGGAGGCTGTGGTGGCTGCTATATGCAATGTTGATCGTAAACAGATCAAGCAACTGACAGAATCTATGGATGGTAGGCTGTTGAATGTCATGATAAAGAAAGGGGGCTATATTGGTCACTAATTTTTTGGGGTTTTGTTTTTGCATGTCAGAAATGTTTATTTCTAAATTTTGTGCAGTTATATTGGTTTACCTGGTGAACATAAACAAGTGAGATGGGAAAATATTTGTTTTTTATTAAGTTGCCTAATAATTCTGCACAGTAATAGTTATCTGCAAAAACAGATATCCTCCTAAGATAGCCAAATCCAGAAAAAAAACCCACTCCAATTTCCAAAAACATCAAGCTTTGATATTTGTGAGTCTTTTCGATTGATTGAGAACATAGTTGTTGATCAATAATAAAAAAAATCCTCTAAAATGCAACTTGCCTAATAATTCTGCACACGGTGTGTATATATGTACACACACACAGAGTGGGGAAAATAAGTACTTGATACACTGCCGATTTTGGATATTTTCCCACCTACAAAGAATAGTGAGGTCTATAGTTTTTACCATAGGTACACTTCAACTGTGACAGACAAAATTCCCCCCCAAAAATCCAGAAAAACTCATCGTATGATTTTGAAATAAATATTTGATACAACAAAATTCAGAACTTAAATTTGGTACAGAAACCTTTGTTTGCACGTACAGAGGTCAGACATTTCTTGTAGTTCTTGACCAAGTTTGCACACACTGCAGTAGGGATTTTGGCCCTCTCCTCCATACAGTTCTTCTCCAGATCATTCAGGTTTCGGGGCTGTCACTGGACAACATTGAGTTTCAGCTCCCTACAAAGATATTCTATTGAATTCAGGTCTCAAGACTGGCTAGGCCACTCCAGGACCATGAAATGCTTCTTATGGTGCCCCTCCTTAGTTGCGCTGGTTGTGTGTTTTGTGTCATTGCCATGCTGGAAGACCCAGCCATGACCAATCTTCAGTGCTCTTACTGAGGGAGGAGATAATTGGACAAAATCTCGCTATACATGATCTCATCCATCCTCCCTTCAATAGGGTGCAGTTGTCCTGTCCCCTTTGCAGAAAAGAACCCCATAAAGTATGATGTTTCTAACCCTATGATTCATGGTTAGGAAGGTGTCCTTGGGTTTGTACTCATACTTCTACTTCCAAACACGGTGAGTAAAGTTGATATCAAAAAGTTCTATTTTGGTCTCATCTGACCACATGACTTTCTCCCATGGCTCCTATGGATCATACAGATGGCCATTGGAAAACTTCAATCGGGCCTGGACATGTACTGGCGTGAGCAGGGGGACCTTATGTGCCCTGCAAGATTTTAATACATGATGATGACATAGTATATTACTAACAATAATTTTTGAGACTGTGGTACCAGCTCTCTTCAGGTCATTGACCTCCTATGTAGTTCTGGGATGCTTTCTGACCTTACTCATAATCATACTTGCTCCACGAGGCAAGATCTTGCATGGAGCCCCAGACTGAATAAGATTGACAGTCATCTTTTGTTTCTTTCATTTTCTAATAATTGCGCCAACAGTCACCGATGGGCAACCTGGTTGATCATGCCAGTGGCATATGCTTGTCTCAAAGATTAAGCCATGCTTTTGTAAGTAGATAAGGATGAAAACAAGGAGCGCATGTGTAGGGTTGCAGTGTAAGCGGTGAGAACAAATAGTTAAAATTTGTTCACCTGATAAGGTTGTGCAGTCCTTGCACAACCCCGGTAAAAGACGTGAGTGTTATTATACTTGCGCTGTTGGAGACTGAATCCAGGAGATCCTTTCAGGAGATAAGCCACTTGTGCTGCTGTGTCAGGCACGGACGAGGTCTCCTGCAGCCGGGGAGTTTCTCCAAAGGAGTCTTCCAAGAGGAAAGCCTCCCGTGCGGCCGATCCGGAGGAGTCACTGGGTGTCAGTAATTCTGGTTGCGAGTATAGCCTTTGTCCAAGCAGCTCCTGCCGTGAGTCCCCAAAGGGAAAGAAAATTGCAAGAAAAAATGAAGCACGGTCTAATGAAGTGCTATGGAGGCTACAGGATGTAAAAGTTCAATGGTTTTTGTTAAATCACATAAACCACAACGCGTTTCGATATAGTCCAATATATTCGTCAGGTGGATATCTTCCACCTGACGAAGATATTGGACTATATCGAAACGCGTTGTGGTTTAAATAAAAACCATTGAACTTTTACATCCCTGTAGCCTCCATAGCGCTCCATTAGACCGTGCTTCATGCTTGTGTAAATACACACAGATGGTACAGTGAAACTACGAATGGTTCACTAAATCAGTTTTGCCTTCTCACCAAAGTGCTTGCCTATTGTCCCGCAGCCCATCCCAGCCTTGTGTAGGTCTACAATTTTGACCCTGATGTCCTTAGACAACTCTTTGATCTTGGCCATGGTGGAGAGGTTGGAGTGTGATTCATTGAATGTGTGGACAGTTCAAACAGGGGCAATTAATACAATTAATAAGTTCAGAGTAGGAGGGTTTCTTAATTCCTTCACCCCAGGGCGATTTTCCGTTTTTATTTTTTTTGCTCCCCTTCTTCCAAGAGCTGTAACTTTTTTATCTTTCTGTCAATTTTACTTGAAAGCTTGTTTTTTGCAGGATGAGTTGTACTTTTAAATTAAACCATAAGTTTTACCATATAGTGTACTGGAAAACGGCAAAAAAATTCCAAGTGTAGGAAAATTAAAAAAAAGTGCATTAGCATGATTGTTTTTGGGATATTTTAGCCACCATTTTCAAGATATGGTTAAACTGATGTGTTGGTTTGATGCTTCAGGTCGCTATGTGTTTGTAGACACCAAACATGTAAAGGTTTACTTTTATTTAAGGGGTTAAAAAAATTCAGAAGTTTGTCCAAAAAAAGTGGCACATTTTTTGCACTATATTCTTCGAACCATAGTGCTCTCATTTTTCGGAAACTATGGCTCAGTGATTGCTTATTTCTCTGCCTCGAGCTGATGTTTTTAATGGTACCAATTTTGCGCAGATGTTACCTTTTGATCGTCTGTAATTGCTTTTTGCGCTAAATTTGCGTCCACTAGAAAAAACGTATTAATGGTGTTTGGAATTTTTTGCCGCTTAGCTGTTCGCCAATCAGATTAATTGATTTTACATTTTGATAGATCGGGCACTTCTGAACACGCCAAGACCAAATGTGTGCATATTTTTATTTTTTTTTTACCCTTTAATTCTCATTGGGGCAAAAGGGGGATGATTTGAACTTTTAGGTTTTTTATTTTCTTTTAATTTTTGAGAGCTTTTTTTTTTAACTTTTTTAATTTTACTAGTTGACCTAGGGGTCTATAAGGATCAGCAGTCTGATCGCTCATTCATTTCTGTTGATCACAGGTACACAGCTGTTATCACCAGACATGCTCATCTCTTGTAACAGATGCTGCTCTGCCGGCTGTTACAGGAAGTGAGTTATGTGAGCTACAGGAGTCATCACATGACCTTGTGCTACCATGGCAACCATTGGCTGTCCGTGATCACATCACGTTGCCACCGATGGAAGCGGGTAAGTGCACGTTTACCACCGCGGGCATTTAAATCGCCCTGTCACAATTTGACAGCGCGATATAAGCGGTTAACAAGCACGGGTGGATTATGGATCCAGCCATGCCTGCGAGGCACACATATCAGCTGTTCAAATCAGCTGACCTGTGTATGAATCACTGTCGGCTGCCCGCAGCAGCCGAAGGTGATTACCCCTTGATCAATTTGGACATACCAGTACATCCTCAGTTGTTAAGGGGTTAATGAAAAAATAACAGGTCTGTAAGAGCCAGAATTATTGCTGGTTGGTAGCTGATCCAATACTTATTTAATGCATTAAAATGCAAATTAATTAATTAAAAATCATACATTGTGGTTTTCTGGAATTTTTTTTATACTCTGTCTGTCACAGGTGAAGTGCACGTACAATAAAAATTACAGACCTCAAAATTCATTGTATGTGGGAAAGCTTGCAAAATTGGCAGTGTATCAAATACTTATTTTCCCGACTATATATATATATATATATATATATATATATATATATATATATATATATATATAAGTAAGCTAAAATCTGGCAAAAAAAAAATTGGCTTCAAAAATATGAAAAAATAGTAATAAAATAAATAAAATCATCAAAATACATAGGAAATGAACGCCTAAATAAATGTAATACAGAGAAAAAGAATCAAAATACCAGAACTTTGTATTTTAGTCACCTCGCCTCTTTAAAAATATATAATAAAAGCAATGAAATATTTTGTGTCACAAAATGATAGCAATGAAATTCCCACCATTCCACTAAAAAACAAGCATTTAATGGCAACACAAACACCAATGTTTTTGTTGATTTTTTTTTTTTTTTTAGAAATTTCTGAAATTTTTTATCCTTTTTAAATTAAAAAAAATACATGTTTTCCATCATTATAGTTGCACTCACCTGGAGAACACATTCCCAGGTAATTTTTTTCTTTTGAAAGTTTTCCTTTCCACCCCATTTGCTGTTCTGGACTAAAGGCTGCTTTACATGCAGCGACATTGCTAGCGATGTCGCTCGTGAAAGCTCCCGCCCCCGTCTTTTGTGTGTCACGGGCAAATCGCTGCCCGTGGCTCACAATATCGCTAGGCCCCGTCACATGGACTTACCTTCCAAGCAATGTTGCTGTGGCCGGCAAACAGCCTCCTTTCTAAGGGGGCGGTTCGTGCGGCGTCACAGCGACGTCACACGGCAGGCATCCAATTGAAGCGGAGGGGCAGAGAGCAGCCGCAGGAAAAACACGCCCACCTCGTTGCTGGAGGATGCAGGTAAGCTATTGTTCGTCATTCCCGGGGTGTCACACGTAGCAATGTGTGCTGCCTCAGGAAGACAAACAACCTACGTCCACAACGACCAATGAGATTTTGAAAATGAACGACGTGTCAACGATTAGGTGAGTATTTCTGATCGTTAGCACTCGCTCCTAGCTGTTACACGCAACAACGTTGCTAACGACGCTGGATGTGCGTCACGAATTCCGTGACCCCGATGACATATCGTTAGCGATATCGTTGTGTGTAAATGGGCCTTTAGACTGTTCCAGAAGTAAGACTTAAGGCTTTATATATTGGAACTAGTTATGCAATTGTCTAGATATGTTTTTCATTTTTGCTGCATTATAGAGGAGATAGAATCTTGATGATGTCTGTGGGCGGCTGTTCTATGATGATATATCTCTCTTCAGAAACAGTAATACTTCTTAAAGAAAAGGTCAAGGATCTGACACAAATCAAGTCAAAATCTTTCAATTAGTGAGAATATTAGGATTTAGTTCAGCAGTCAAAGAAATTCTTTAATCAAAATGGCATGAAGTAACATGGATTTCTTGTAACTATTTAAGAAAAGTCCTATACACCATAAGGCCTCTTTCACACGTCCTTGTCTCCGGTACTTGTTTGGTCCTTTTCCTCACGAACCGGAGACACGGGCACACGTAGACCCATTAAAATCAATGGGTCTGCGATCACGTGCGTGTTCTGCCATGGACCGTGTGTACGTGTGGAGCATATGTGTGTCCGTGTGCTCCACACATCAACATGTCCGTTTTTCTCCGCCATCACGGGTGTCACACGGACCGCACACGGACCGCACGGAGGTGTTCCATGGGACACGCGCCGGAGAAAACACAGGTGTTTGAGAAAATAAAAAAAAACTTTACTCACCTTCTCCAGCCCTCCTGTTTCTGCCGCTGCTGTCACTTGCTTCCGACCGCCGCTCATTATGCTCATTGAATATTCACTTCACTGCGGCCGGAAGCTGCAGCAGCGGGGAGTCGGCAGGACCTGAGACTGAAGATCAGCACCGCGGACAGTGACGCCAAGGACAGGTGAGCAGAAAGTTCCCGTTCTCCATGTGTTATCACGGATGACACACGGAGAACATAAACACGGCTCACAGAGGGCAAAACGCACCTCTGACACGTCCATGAAAAACGTGCGTGGTTTTTCACGAACGTGTGAAAGAGGCCTAAGAAGAACTTTGTGGAAATATGGCTCAACCTTCCACTTAGCCAAAGAAACAAACATTTTCAGGACGCCAAGCCACCAAAGATGGACTAAAATGTCATCTTTTATTCATTCCAAAAGATTAAAAGACAAAAATAGTAGCAAAAGAATGTAGTGACGTTTCATCCATATGGTCTCTCTCAAACGATAGATACATAGATAGATAGATATATAGATAGATAGATAGATAGATCTATTGCTTTTCATCCTTGTCTTGCTTGAGGAAGACCATATGGCCAAAACGTTGATACATTGTTCTGCTACTAATTGTGCATTTTAATCTGATAGAATTAAAGATGATTTTCTAATCCATCTTTGGTGCCTTGGACCCTAGGCCATGAATTTCTTATAAAATGGAATAATTTGATGATTATAAAGGTTCTCCTTTATACTCTTAGATGAAACAATCTGGCTACTATTGTAACGCCCTTACCACCATCCCTGCACAGTCCTGCCTCCCTCCCATAGCGAGGACTCTTGCACTCTCACCTTCCTGGCTGCTCAGTGGTGGATGTTCCATTCTCGTTCCCTGCCTTCCAGGGCTTGTGCATACCACACAGGCCTCCTGGTAATGCTCTTTGGGGGCTTGCACACTTTGTCCTTAAGGCCCAATAAACCCTATCCTGGAACTGGGCTGAGAGACATCAGGTATTTAAGTCACCTTCCAATAAAGGTAGGTGCCTAGGCAACGTGGTCTATATTTTGCTAGTTCTCAGGTCCCTAAGTGCTGCTGGTTTTAAGTGCTGGGTTCCACATTGATAATGCCGTTCTGTGTTCCAGTACCTGATGTATCCACTGCTGCTGTATCTTACCTTGTTGGCAAAGTCTGCTATACTGGCTGCTGCAGAATCGTACCCTATTGGCAAAGTTTGCCATACTGGCCGCTGCTGCATTGCTCCATATCGGCTGAGCCTCCTGCATCAGCTGTCCCGGCTGCACCTACAATATCAGTGACTGTCTGTGTCTATACTCCCGGGGCCATATGAAGTGAAAGCTGCACACCAAATTCAGAGAAATATGAACAAGGATAATTGCTTTATAATACATAAGGAATGAAAAATACAATTAGCCATATGAAAAATTTAAAAATTGAAATGTGACATTGCATAACTGCTGAGGATTATTTGAAAAAAAAAAAAAAAAAAGAGATATTTAGCTAATGTATTGATCAATTCATTACTGCCCCATAACCACTTCACGGTAATCTCTTATTTATGGGGTCCCTAACCAAATGTTACCCCTATATGCGGTTGAAATCTGCTTGTATATGGGAAGCCAGGGACCTGGCTATATAGGAAATTGAATAAACATGGCTAAAGGGCGGGACTGCGTTCTCATACCCATAAAAAAATGATTGTTATATTCCTGGGGCCAGCTGTTGCAGTCCCAGTCTTCCTGAGTGGCACCTGGTTACTGCTAGAGATATGCGAACCTGTTCGATATAGGTTCGCCACTTTCAAATTTGGTACAAGCCTTAGCTTGTTCATTTGGGCTCGTACCCCAAAAGTCGGTAATGTTTGGTTTTATTTGATCACTGATCGTGTTTTAAAAAAATATATTTTTTTTAATAACATGTTGTGATTTTGGATAGGATTGTAGTGCTGTATGATGAATGGGGTGATGTGTTTAATGAGTGGAGGGGGTGGGGATTCTGGAGAAGAAAGACGCACCATTTTTTTCTTAACTTTATTTGCGGATGTTTCTGCAGCCATTCATGGCAAGCAAGCATCCACAAGGTTCAGACACAAGGGCTGGTGTCATTGGCTGCCTAAGTCACATGTCCGTCTGCATATAAAATGCGGACATGTAGCATTGGTGCCATTTTATGAATGTTAAACGTTCGGGAAGGTGCTGCTGCCATTGGTGCTGACAGTTAGCTTAGCTGGGGGTTTAATGATAGGTAGTTGAGATAGATAGGAGAGCAATAGTGTAGAATAGAGACGTGCAGTGTAGTGAAAGCTGTATGCCACAAATCGGCATTTAATGATAGAAATAGGGATATGTACTTGTCAGTGACTGCTAAGGAGTTGCCAGTGATCTAAATAGCTATTGCTACTTATTACAACCTGCTCCCAATTAGCCAGTCAATTACATTTCTAGCTATTATTATTACTGTCTGCTGTAAACTTGCTAGTGAACTTGGTAAAAAGTTCTTGTCAATTTTCATACCCTGCTCCAAATTACGCATTCAATTAAATTTCTAGGTGTTGTTAGTTAGTACTGCCTGCTGTCAATATGCTAGTGAACTAGGTAAAAAGGTTTTGGCAGTTTTCATAGCCTGTAGGTATTGTTAGTTAGTGATAAAAAGAAGAAAGTCTTAACAGCATCCTCATAAAGAGTATATTTAAACCAAAACTTGCAATTCCATGAAAAAGAAAAAACATTAAAATGACAATGTAGAAGAGGTCTACGCGTTTCGAGCGGAAAACTGTTTGTAATCCTGACATATCTCTACATGTTAGAAGGTATTACATATTAAATGCTTAATTAGACAAATACATAAAAGATGAGATAACTCCCACAATCAACTTTAACCATGACATTGCCAGGGAACATAGTTGACATGATCAAACACTAGTTGGATTCATTGCCTAATGGGAAAAAAAATAAATGGTGTCAGTGGCACTACTTGTGCCTCAAGGCCAGTACCTTCCTATCAGCAACCTAGTGTAATTTTGGGGGCTTCATATCTGACAGAACCTACATAGTGGCTTGCTGCAACTAACACACAGTCTTAGTGTTACCCAATTTTTATTAATACGTGGTGTCAGTGGCACTACTTCTGCCTCAAGGCCAGTACCTTCCTAGCAGCAACCTAGCATACTTTTGGGGGATTCATATATTACAGAACTTAGTGGCTTGCTCTTACTAAAACACAGTCTGAGTGCCAAAAACCAATACTAAAATAAAAGTGTTGTCAAATCCTGTTTTCTTTTGAGGCTGAAAGACATACACAACATCTTTGTCGACTTCTCCAAGTGGTAGTTTGTCCAATAAAGGTACCTTTTGGTTTTTCGACTTACAGAAACAGCTATCGTGAGAAACTATTAACATAACTTTAACAACCTGGCATAAGTGTTGTTCCACTGCCTGTAGAAAAGGTCACGTTATAGTATTCACCTTCAAATAATCAAACAAAAAAATTGGGAAAAAGAGGGGGTAAGGGCCGTGGACGAGGTGGTAGTGACAGTGGTGGTCGCCCAAGCAGTGTGATCGAGCCAAAGAAAAAGGTTCCTGGTTTATCTACTCTCTGCCTTCCTATCCCAATTTTCTTATCCACATGGGAAAGCACTCTTGCACCCTGAACAGTGCGAACAGGTAACAAGTTAGCTAGCAGAAAATGCCTCCAGTCACTTGTCGAGTAGCAAATCCCAAGGGTCCACACAGACAGACTTGAGTAGCCCAGAGGCTGGCCCATCGAATGCTCAGCCTGGTCATCCTTCCTCACAACATCAGTATTCTAAGGAGACATATGACACCAAAGCAGGTTACTCTGAGGAACTGTTTACGGGACCCTTTGACCTTTCTTGCCTCTCACTGCACAACACCACCAACACAGGTGAGGCCGTGGTGTGCAGTGATGCACAGATCTTTGAGCACCCAAGGCCAGAAGAAAGCCATGTTTTTGGCCGTGACATGCTGGGCAATCAGGTGAAGATGTTAGAGGATGATGAGACACAGTTGCCCTCAGGTCAGCCTGAAACCTCCATTCCCGAAGATGTTGACCTTCAGGAATTTGAAGACGACCAGGTCGATGATGAGGTGACTGATCCAACATGGACGGGTGGCATGGATTGCGAGAGCAGTAGTGCAGAGGAGCATGTGCCCATAGTCCGCAAAAAGGCTGTAAGACATAGGGTTTCGACCACTGCCAGAAGCCCATCAACTGTGCACATAGCACCACCACCTGTGGTATCTCAGAGTCCAAGGGTCCGTGCACCACCTCAGCCATCTCAGAGTCCAAGGGTCCATGGTGCGATTGTGTGGGAGTTTTTTTTCCAAGAGTCCCTCGGACCAAACGGTTGCCATTTGTCAAATCTGTCAGACCAAGCTTAGCAGAGGCAAAAATACTTCCAGCTTGGGCACCTCCAGCATGAGAAACCATATATTAGCCAAGCACACCACTAGGTGGTTGACAGCTCTAGGTGAAAAACACGATTTCCAGACTCAAAACTCTGGGCTGCCTGCTTCCCAAACTAGTGTGCAAGAAGGTGGCGCTGTTACCTCCTTTTCACAACCTAATGTTGGCCAAACTCAATCATCAACGACATCAGCTTCGATGTCCCAGCGTTCTGTTCAGTTGTCCTTACCACAGACCTTTGAAAAGAAGAAAAAATACCCCGTTACACATCCAAGAGGCAGAAACCATAACTGCACACATTGCACGATTGATAACCCTTGAGATGTTGCCGTAGCGGCTTGTGGGAACAGAGGCTTTCCACCACCTTTTGGCAGTGTTAGAACATCGGTACTCTGTGCCTAGCCGCCTCTATTTTTCTTCTTGTGCTCCACAGTCACATGTTTGTAAACATCAAAAGGGCTCTCACCAATGTCATAACAGGGAAGGTCCACTTAACAACAGACACATGGACAAGCGGAAGTGGACAGGGACGCTACATCTCACTGACGGCACACTGGGTGAACCTGGTGGTGGCTGGTAAAGAGTCGGAGCCGGCAACATCCCATATAATTCCCACACCCAGAATTGCGGGGCCCACTTCAATCACAGTTTCAGTAGCCTCCTACACAGCAACAACTCCCTCCTCCTCCTACTCTTCATCTGGCTCCTGTTCATCCTCCTCAATATCCGCCGGTGTCCAACCGTCGACATCATTCCCCAGCTGGGATCTCTGCAGCACTGCCTCGGCTAAGCAGCAACACACTCTACTGAATCTCATCTGTATCAATGACAAATCGCACATGGCACCTGAGCTTTTGAAAGCAATAACTGAGTAGACAGATGAGTGGCTTGAGCCGTTGGACCTCTGTCCAAGGATGGTAGTGTGCGATAATGGTCGTAATCTGGTGGCGGCTTTAAAGCTTGGAAAGCTAGTACACGTTCCTTGTATGGCTCACGTTGTAAATTTAGTAGTTCAGCACTTTATGAAGAAATACCCTGGGATACCAGACCTACTTACCAAGGCACAACGTATTAGCGCACATTTCCGCAAGTCATCTCCCTCTTTTGCTGGCATGGCAGTGCTGCAGCAGTGCTTACACTTTCCTCGTCACAAACTAATATGTGACCTCCCTACGAGATGGAATTCAACCTATCATATGTTGGCCAGGATCGATGAGCAGCAGAGGGCTGTTTCCCAATTCCAGCTGGAACATGCATGTCAGACGCAGCTGCCAGACATAAGTACTGTCGAGTGGGTGTGGATTGCAGACATTTGTCAGGTCTTGGAGAATTTTGATTACTGTACCAACATTGTGAACAGTGAGGATGCTGTTATCAGCATTACCATTCCACTGATTTGTTTATTGAAACGCTCTCTGGATGGTCTGACTGTCCAAAGTGTTCATGCACCCGAGTTGTCTGTGGATCCAGATTTCACAATGGTTGCTAGTAATTCGCACAACCTCGGCCAACAAGCTCAGGCCACCTTTGCTCAGCATCATGAGGATGAGGAGGATGATGAAGAACAGGAATGCTTTGAAGTTGGTAACCAAGGGATTGACAACCCAAGCTTCAGGGCTGTCCAGCATGTATGGCCTGAGGAGGAGCAGGAGGAGGAGAGAGAAACTGAGGAGGAGAGGAAGTTTAGGGAGACAGAATGTATTCTTAGCAGTGACACACAAAGGTTTCCAGTTCGGAGTCTGGGACACATGGCACAGTTCATGTCACACTGCCTTTCTCATGACTGTTGGCTTGTCCACATTTTGGCAGACAACAAATACTGGTTATGTACCTTCCTTGACCCACGCTACAAAGACAAATTTGCTTTGCTACTTGTGGAGGCAAATAAGAATTGTACTACGGAAACATTCAAGAGGGCTGTAATGGAGCAGTTGATGAAACGATTACCCTCAGATCATGCTGGCGTCAGAGGTAGTGTGTCATCTCATGCAACAGGATTACAAGAGAGGGCTACTCATAGTAGGAGCAACACAGGCGGTGGACTAATATGCCAAAATTGGTCCATTTTCCACAAACCGTCAACTGCGAATCAGATAACGGTTGGGGGAACTATGACAAAGAGGAAACAGTTAAGTAAGATGGTGAGGGACAATGTAGGTGACCGTGTCAGTGTGCTTTCAGAGTCTACTGTGCCCTTTAACTATTGGGTTTCCAAGCTCAACACTTGGACACACCTCGCCTTATACGCTTTGGAAGTGCTAGCTTGCCCTGCCGCGAGTGTGTTGTCTGAGCGTGTTTTCAGCTCAGCGGGGTCAATAATAACAGATTCTCGCACACGACTATCCACGGAAAGTGCAGACAGTTTGACGATGATCAAAATGAACCATAGATGGATTGCCCCAGAGTATCTCAGGCCGCCTCTTATTAATACCCAATAATAAGTGTAGCCCCAAAATTTGGATTTCTTAAGTTCAAATAAGTTCCATTGTTTCTCATTCAAGACTATTTTGTCTTCTATCATCTAATGAGACCACATGACTAATCTAACTAGTTATGCTACTGCCATGTAATTGTTTGGCCCAATCAGCCAGGGCAATATTTTTCAAGCCTTTGTACATTATGCAGTGGCATAACCACTTCCGAGGTTACACTGTCTAGAGCAATTGGTCAGGCAGTCTCTATTTGTGTTCTTTATTGATGCTGTGCTCCACGGTGTGTTACACATGGCCCCCTTCAAAATCAGAATGTTTTTTAGCTCCTTGGCATGTTATGCCCTATTGCTTATCCTACCATTTTTTTTAAATAAGCTGTTGGGAGCTGTTGGGGGTACCTTGTGATGCTGTGCCACATGGTGTTTGAACTAATCATCCCTGGGGAAACTGAATATATTAAACTCCTTGTCATGTTATGCCCTGTTGCTTATCCTACCAATTTTTTTTTAAATAAGCTGTTGGGAGTACCTACTGATGCAGTGCTACATGGTGTCTGAACCATTATCCCCTGGGAAAACTGAATTTATTAAACTACTTGGCATGTCGTGCCCTGTTGCTTATCCTACCAATTTTAATAAAAAAAAAGTTGGGATTACCTACTGATGCAGTTCTCCATGGTGTCACAACCATTATCCCCTGGGGAAACTGAATTTTTTAAATCCTCGGTGTTAGCTAGTGGAATAAAGCCTGATTTCCAGAGTGAAACAACTGCCACTTCCACGGTGCTGCATGCTTCACAAACTGCGGTATAGGAAGCAGGCGATGATGCCTCCTGCTCCCAACCTGCTTTTGGTCAGATGCAGTCATCATCACCGACATCAGCTTTGATGTCCCAGCGTGGCGTTCGTTTGTCCATAAAACATACATTTCTGAATCATTTGAATAGAATTTGAATAGAGGGCCACTGGAGCCGGTGGTGTTGGTGGAGGAGGAGGAGGAGGGCAAGGCCAACACCCAAATGGCCACATTGGCAATAGCAGTGTAAAGTGTTATGGAGTATGTATTCCAACTTTCACACTAATGATATAGGGGACGCAGAAAACTACAAATGACTGACATACCTTCCCAATGTATGTTACAGGGCCCACCTGAGAGCCCTAAGAAGTCTGAGATATGAGGACAGACAGTGACCCTTCCTACATTTGATTAGAGGGCCACTGGAGCCGGTGGTGCTGGTGGAGGAGGAGGAGGGCAACATCCCAACCGGCACATTGTAGATGACCTGTTGACCTTTCAAAGTGCTGTCAAATATGTCCCAAAAAAGGAGGCGTGAGGCAGACACCAAAATAATGTATAAGTTACAGCCCTTTCTTATCGAAAAATAAGGCAAATGTAAAAAATTAAACGTGTGAACATATGCTAAAGTGTTTTTTTTTGGGAGGTCGGGGCTTGATTTGACGTTTTATTACAGTGATAAGGCACTAGAAACTGTTTCTTAGCAATTTCCCCTCTTTTATTTTGGTTTGAGAGATGTTCTGGCGACTACGTAAATGCCGCGTGCTGCTCTCACCATGTTATTTATAGAGATGAGCGAACCTCTAGAGGCTCGAGTTCAGTTTGTTGAACGGAGGCCGCGGTCGAGTTCGGTTCGACGAACCTCTCGAACCCCATTGAAACCAATGGGAGGCAATCACAAACATATAAAAACACATTATAAATGTACACATACAGTTAATAAACATTGCCATAACACTTACCTGTCCCTGCGATGCGTCCTGCACTCTGTCTCCTGCTGCTTTTCCTTCCGATAATCGCTGCATCCTCCCGGTAACCAGCACCAGCATATGACCTATCGTAACATCAAAATAGCCATGTGACCAGTCACGTGTCTATTATCTCATTGACTACAGACTGGTCACATGGCTTTGACATCATGCTAGGACCTGTCAGTACATCTCTCCAGTACGCGGTGATCGTTTGTGTATCTACGTGTACCGGCGACATGCTCTGGCACACGTCGACTCCCCGTTCTGCTTCCCAGTTCCGTTATTCACCGGCTGCCACACCTGGTCAATAACGGAGATCACCGTTGCTATAGCAATGCGCCTGTCAATGGTGACGTCCCCGCTTACAGGCAGCAGCTTCTGGTCACTCACGGAGGGAAAAAACTGCACGGGAACAGCAGCGTCTTCCTCCCATGCAGCGCTGCTGGTGTAGCAGAGCTGCATGGGTTGAAGGAGAAAGAAGACAGAAGAGCAGGATCGTGGAGGGATACGAGGGAGTAATAAACATGGAGTCTTTAAGTGTGTCTGTGTATTTATTTCTATTAAAGTATTTTTTCTCTGTGTGGTGTCTTTTTTTTTTAACCCTTTATTGGAGATTCTTAATGGCTGGGTCAAACTTGCCTGACATTAAGAATATCTGACTTAATACTAGCTAGTAAAACAAAGCTAGTATTAACTCATAATTACCCAGCAAGCCACCCGGCTTCAGGGCTGTTGGAAGAGTTGGCTACAGCGCCAGATGATGGCGCTTCTATGAAAGCGCCATTTTCTGGGGCGGCTGCGGATTGCAATTCTCAGCAGAGGGGCCCAGAAAGCTCGGGCTAACCTGTGCTGCGGATTCCAATCCCCAGCTGCCTAGTTGTACCTCGCTGGACACAAAAATAGGGTGAAGCTCATGTCGATTTTTTTTTTAATTATTTCATGAAATTCATGAAATAATTAAATAAAAGGGCTTCCCTATTTTTTTTGTTCCCAGACGGGTACAAATAGGCAGCTGGGAGTTGGGGGAAGCCGTACCTGCCTGCTGTACCTGGCTAGCATACAAAAATATGGCGAAGCTCATGTCATTTTTTTGGTGGGCAAAAAACTCCTGCATACGGTCCTGTGTATGCTGAGCCTTGTAGTTCTGCAGCTGGGAAGCCCTTTTTTATTAATTATTATTTCATGAAATAATTAAAAAACAAATGACGTGGGCTTTGCCATATTTTTGTATGCTAGCCAGGTACAGCAGGCACCTACGGGCTGCCCCAAACCCCCAGCTGCCTATTTGTACCCGGCTGGGAACCAAAAATATAGGGAAGCCCGTTTTTTTTAATTATTTCACTTATTACATAAAATAATTAAAAAACAAATGACATGGGCTTCGCCATATTTTTGTGTCCAGCCAGGTACAACTAGGCAGCTGGGGATTGGAATCCACAGCACAGGTTGGCCTGAGCTTTCTGGACCCCTCTGCTGCGAATTGCAGTCCGCAGCCGCCCCAGAAAAGGGCAATTTCATAGAAGCGCCATCTTCTGGCGCTGTATCCAACTCTTCCAGCTGTCCTGATGACGGGTGGCTCGCTGGGTAATAATGGGGTTGGGTCTAGCTGTATAATATCAACTGTCCCTAAGCCCAAAATTCATGGTGTCACGCCAATATTAGACATGGCCACCACACCGATAAAAAAAACCACAACACACAGAAAAATATTTGTATTATAAATAAAACACAACACAATTAGTGACTCCATCTTTATTGAAATAAAGAACCCCCTCCGCAGTAGTCCTGGGTCAAGGGTCCCATGCCCTCTAACCCGGATCCAATATCATCTGATCGGTTTGCTAGAAGGCAAAGCGATCAGATGATGTGTCAGGTTCAAGGGCCTGACTCACATGACACAGCAGCTGATTGTATAAACGGCTTTTATACAATCACCTGATGCATCAGTGCAAAAAACAAAACAAACTACACACTTCAGTGAAGACTCCTGTCTGACGGCATCAGCTGATAGTTTAGTTTAGATAGAGAGAGAAAGGAGAGAGAGAGAGAAAGGAGAGAGAGAGAAAGGAGAGAAAGAAAGGAGAGAGAGAAAGGAGAGAGAGAGAGAAAGGAGAGAGAGAAAGAAAGGAGAGAGAAAGGAGAGAGAGAGAAAGAGAGAGCGAGAAAGAAAGGAAATAGGAAAAGGAGAGGGAGAGAGAGAAAGAAGGAAAGGAGAGAAAAAAAGGAGAGAGAGAAAGGAGAGAAAGAAAGGAGAGAGAGAAAGGTGAGAAAGAAAGGAGAGAGAGAGAGGAGAGAGAGAGAGAGAGAGAGAGTGCTCACAGCTGATATCCAGCTCCTCCCCTCAGTGCATAATTAAATTATAATTATAAATATATTATAAATATATTATAAATATAATTTGAAATAAAAAAAATAAATAAAATTCTTTACCGGGACTAGAACTCGCGCCCTAATGCTTCTTATGTAAGCGCTCTATCCACTCAGCTACTGCTTCTAACGATAACGATAGGCAGCTACGTGGAGCTGATCAGAGCACTTGTGTTTTGTAGCAGAGCTGACAGTGTCGTGTGGATTACGTCAGACCTGGAGGGGTATTTGAGGATTAATAAAGGGGTGAAACAGGGTGGTTTTTTGTCTTTTATTCCAAATAAAGGATTTTTCGCAGTGTGTTTATTTACTTTCACTTTTAGGTTGATCATAGAAGGTGTCTCGGGGAGACGCCTGGCATGATCAACCCCGTTATTACCCCGATTGCCACCACACCAGGGCAATTCGGGATGAGCTGAGTAGAGACCGGGACTGTCACATCTAATGGATGCTATTCCGGCCAGCTGCTGGGTGACATTGTTAGGGTGGTGGGCTCCCCATACCGTGGCGCTCCCCATCCTGACAATACCAGCCTCCAGCTGTGTGGCTTTATCCTGGCTGGTATTAAATATGGGGAACCGCATTTTTTATTTCATTTATTTATTTATTTATTTTACTGCGCGATATAGACCCGCCCGCCGGCGGCTGTGATTGGTTGCAGTGAGACAGCTGTCACTCAACTTGGGGACGTGTCTGACTGCAACCAATCATAGGTGCCGGTGGGCGGGGAAAGCACGGAATAACTAATTGACTAATGAAGCGGCAGCCATTTTCTAAAGAGGAAAAGACACCGCAGATTTGTGACAGACGTGGAGCGAGACGCCCGTGATCGGTGAGTAGGAAAGGGAGAGGGATTTTGCTGGGGACGCAGGACGCATGCAGATAGCAACATGTGCACATACCCTTACTGTGAAAAGCCACGATTATGGTGATCGAACCGTTCTCGAACGTAACTCGAACTGTAGAGCTTTTAGCAAAAAGCTCGAGTTTGATCTCGAGCACCCCCCAAAATCACTCGAACATGAAATTGGCGAACCTCGAACATCGCTCATCTCTGGTTATTTAAAGACACCATAAATGCAGTGAGGCACCTTCTACATTCTGTGCTCATACTGTTTCAGCCTTTTCCTATCCATTTCAGCCTTTTCCTCAGTCACCACAGGTCACCGACAGGTCCGACGTAAAATTATTCTGGTTTCCCATAGACTTACATTGGGGTCGAATATTCGCGAATACTCGAATAGCGATGAGGTATTCGTCGGATATTTGTCGAATCGAATAATAGGGTATTCGTTCATCCCTAGTTATTATAAGTAGTATACTGGATACGTAGTCTTCATTAATATTGCAATAAATAAACAAAATTAAACCAACATATAAACCATCCAAAAAATGAACGGAAATAATGAGTAGATATTGCAGTGTAAATTGAAACATATCAGACTGAGTGTTTAGTCAAATTATCTCTCCAGGAAAGGACACAAACTCTAGCGCAGCGCCACCTATTGGAAGTGGCGATCCTAAAAGTCAAAAGTGGATTTTTAACAATCCTTTGTATATGACTTAGGATTTATGCCAGATCAGAATCTTAATTTGCAGACACGGTGTTTCGAGGTGCTTGCCCCTCATCAGTGCAAAGTATGGGGTGTCTGATCTGCCTCATGAGAAGCTATGTAGGGTCCACGGGGGAACACTATTCTCCTTAAGGAGACTTTGCAAGACAGTCTGGCTGCCAGTAAGGGGACTTATAGCTGAGTGTTTAGTGGAATCTAAACTACATGCCAACAGACAAACGTTTCTTGAATGAAGTAAAACCATTGTATCACGGCAACGGAGAACATAGTAAATACTGTCATCCTGGAAGTTACTAAATCATGACACAGAAAATAAAATAAAATTAACCAACTCCATCAAAAAAAGAAATAAAAAAGCCCCCAAAACCTGCAAAGCATAAACCTAAAATTTTGTAGACATGGAAAATCTTAATAGAAAAAGAACAAATGTTTTCAAATTTAAACCACATGGATATCTATTTTCCAATTTCAGGATCCTTGAAGCCTTCCTCTTAAGTTAAAGGGGTTCTAGGTATTGTTATTTAGTAGTGCCTGCTGTAAATTTGCTAGTGAACAAGTTAAAAAGGTCTTGGCATTTTTTATTGCCTGCTAATAATTATGCAGTCAATCACATTTGTAGGTATTGTTAGTACTGCCTCTTGTCAATTTATTAGTGAAGTAACTAAAACGGTCCTGGCACTTTTCAGTGTCTGCACAAAATTACGCAGTGAACCACATTTAGAGTTATTGGTACTTTTCAGTGCTTCGCCAATATTGCCAACTCAGGTGGGAAAATATAATGTATCTTTTGTGTCAGGTGTCTGACAGGCGTGGCCGTAGTGTTGCGAAACATCTGTTTGAAAGGGGAAGGGTACATCAACCATGAGTGGTAAATCACAACGAGGTTGTAGTGGAAAAGTGAATAGGCAGGGTGTTGTAGGTGTACATATCGGAAGTTCTGTTAGTCAAAGCTCTAGTGAGCAAACACTGGATCATCCTATCCCAAGAGAAATGAGAACAACTTGTTTGGACCATGTGGAAGACAGGGTAGTGCTGAAAAACAGAGTGGAAATATATGCCATCCCAATCACCACTTGTTTGTACTGTTCTGGCTTCAACAGTGGTGTCCTGCAACTGCAAAGTGGGACAGGAAGCTAGGTCTAGATGATCAGTGTATTTGTTGTGCTTCCGCAGCAGCAACAGTTTGCCCTAGCCCAGGGCAATGACTTAATGTACACCACCATCAGTGGGACATCCACTTCCTTATCCTTTATCGCACACCTTGCGCCTACACTAAATGCATCTAAGAGAGGTATTATTGTAGAATAGAATAGATGAAACTTAGCCCTGAAAAGGACTTTTGGTTTTACATTGAAACAGCAAGGACTGTAATACAATGACTCCTGCCTAGATGCTTCTAATGCTAAACTAGCCCTTCTCCAGCAACTCTCCCTAAACTAAATACAGCTAAGACTGGTATTGTTAGAAATAGAATAGATTTTTTCTGTTGCAGCATCAAGGACTGTAAGACTTTAGTCCCTGCCTAGATGCCTCTAATAAACTACCTCTTCTCCATATGCTCTTCCTACACTAAATGCAGCTAATAGCAGTATTATTAGAAAACAGAATAGATGTTTTACCTTTCAGTAAGGACTGTAAAGCAATAATCCCTGCCAAGATGCCTCTAATATACTATCCCTTCTCCAGCAGCAAGTCAAACACTATTAAAGAATAGAATAGATTTGACTTAGCCTTGAAAAAGACTTTTAGTTTTACATTTCAGCAAGGACTGTCGGCTCTACTCCGATCCTAGATGCCTCTATTACACTATCCCTTATCCAGCAGCTAGCCCCACACTAAATGCAGCTAAAAGCGGTATTAGAGAATAGAATAGATTAGACTTAGCCCAAAAAGGACTTTTGCTATTACTTGCCACAGCAAGGATTATAAGTAGAGATGAGCGAACCTCTGAAGGCTCGAGTTCGCTTCGTCGAACAGAGGCCCCGTTCGACAAACATTCGACGAACCTCTAGAACCCCATTGAAAACAATGGGAGGCAAACACAAACACATAAAAACACATTATACATATACACATACAGTTAATAAACATTGCCATAACACTTACAGGTCCCCGCGACGCGTACTGCACTCTGTCTCCCGCCACTTTTCCTTCCAATAATCGCTGCATTCTCCTGGTAACCAGCACTGATGATAGGTCCTATTGTGATGTCAAAATAGCATGTGACCAGTCACGTGTCTATTATTTCATTGGCTACAGACTGGTCACATGGCTAGACGTCACTGCTAGGTCCTGTCAGTGCATCTCTCCGGTACGCGGTGATCGTTCCAGCATGTCCGTGTACCGGCGAAATGCTCTGGCACATGGTCGACTCCCCGTTCCTGCATGTGTGCGCTCTTTACACAGTCAGTCCAAATGCAGGGACTAGCTTTCACAGCTGGTAAATAGCATCACCGCTTACAGCACGCAGCTGCTGCTCACTCACTGAGTGAATAGACTGCACGGGAAGCAGCAGCGTCTTCCTCCCATGCAGTGCTTTCTGATGTAGCAGAACTGCATGGGTTGAAGGAGAAAGAAGACAGAAGAGCAGGATCGTGGAGGGCTGACAGGGAGTAATAAACATGGAGTCTCTAAGTGTGTCTGTGTATTTATTTCTATTAAATTATTTTTTCTCTCTGTGGTGTCTATTTTTTTAACCCTTTATTGGAGAATCTTAATGGCCAGGTCAAACTTGCCTGACATTAAGACTCTCTGGCTTAATACTAGCTAGTAAAATAAAGCTAGTATTAACTCATTATTACCCAGCAAGCCACTCGGCTTCAGGGCTGCTGGAAGAGTTGGATACAGCGCCAGATGATGGCGCTTCTATGAAAGCGCCATTTTCTGGGACGGCTGCGGACTGCAATTTGCAGCAGAGGCACCCAGAAAGCTCGGCCAACCTGTGCTGCGGATTCCAATCCCCAGCTGCCTAGTTGTACCTGGCTGGATACAAAAATGGGGCGAAGCCTATGTCAATTTTTTTTTTTAATTATTTCATGAAATTCATGAAATAATTAAAAAAAGGGCTTCCCTATTTTTTTAGTTCCCAGCTGGGTATAAATAGGCAACTGGGGGTTGGGGGCAGCCATACCTGCCTGCTGTACCTGGCTAGCATACAAAAATATGGCGAAGCCCACGTCATTTTTTTGAGGGGCAAAAAACTCCTGCATACGGTCCTGACGGTCCTGGATGGAGTATGCTGAGCCTTGTAGTTTTGCAGCTGCTGTCTGCTCTCCTGCATACACTAGTGAATGGAGCATGCTGAGCCTTGTTCTGAAGCTGCTGTCTCCTCTCCTGCATACACTAGTGAATGGAGCATGCTGAGCCTTGTAGTTCTGCAGCTGCTGTCTGCTCTCCTGCATACACTAGTGAATGGAGCATGCTGAGCCTTGTCGTTCTGCAGCTGCTGTCTGCTCTCCTGCATACACTAGTGAATGGAGCATGCTGAGCCTTGTAGTTCTGCAGCTGCTGTCTGCTCTCCTCCATACAGACAGACAGCAGATAGCAGCTGCAGAACTACAAGGCTCAGCATACTCCATCCAAGACTAAAAATGGAGGGGAGCCAGCATTGCTTATGAGTGGCATGCAACAATGAAAAAGTAAAAAGTGTAATATTCACAAATTCATTCCTACTGTAACAATTCAATGAGATTTTTGGCAAATAATTGATCAATGATTTGAGCCCCCCTGCCCCGTCACGGCAAATCTCTATAAGGGGGGTCCCTACACTACAGTTATAATATACATACGTACCATAAGGTCTCGTGTAATGCGCAGGACCATATGAGAAACATCACCTACCTGAGAAGTGTCAGAACCGCTCCCATGCTGCAAGGGCTGACAACTGCGAGTAGAAGGGCAGTCCAGGTGCCGGTGCGTGCGGCAGAACCACACACACCGCCCCCTGGTCCATAGGCATCATTATTTAAGCACCACCTGCCTGAGGCTGTTCCGCCCTTCATCCATGCTTGCTGGTCTGGCACTGTGAGGGCCAGTTCTGACATTGTGCTGGTGTGTGTGGTTCTGCCACACACACTGGCACCTGGGCTGCTTTTATTCGCAGTTGTCAGTCCTTGCAGCATGGGAGCGGTTCTGACATTCCCTGGGTAAGTGGTGTTCTTATATGGTCCTGTTCAAGTCATTATATGAGACCTTATGGTACGATATTAATTTATGACATAGTGTAGGGACCCCCCTATAGAGATTTGCCGTGAAATAATTAAAAAAAAAAATGACCTGGGCTTCGCCCAATTTTCATGTCCAGCCAGGTACAACTAGGCAGCTGGGGATTGGAATCCGCAGCTCAGGGTGCACAAGCTTTCTGGGCACCCCTGCTGTGAATTGCAGTCCGCAGCTGCCCCAGAAAATGGCGCTTTCATAGATGCGCCATCTTCTGGCGCTGTATCCAACTCTTCCAGCTGCCCTGGTGACGGGTGGCTCGCTGGGTAATAATGGGGTTGGGGATAGCTGTATATTATCAACTGGCCCTAAGCCCGAAATTCATGGTGTCATGCCAATATTAGACATGGCCACCATGAATTTCTAGTACCGATAAAAAAAACCACAACACAGAAAAATATTTTTATTATAAATAAAAAACAACACAATTAGTGACTCAATCTTTATTGAAATAAAGAACCCCCCTCCGCAGTAATCCTGCGTCAAGGGTCCCATGCCGTCCAATCTGGATCCAATAACATCTGATCGGTTTGCTGGAAGGCAAAGTGATTAGATGATGTGTCAGGTTCAAGGGCCTGAATCACATGACACAGCAGCTGATTGCATAAACGGCATTTATACAATCAGCTGATGCATCAGTGCAAAAAAACCCCAAATTACACTTTTCAGTGCAGACTCCTGTCCAACGGCATCAGCTGATAGTTTAGCCGGTTGGGCGGTAAAAAGCTGGCCTCACCACTCGACTTATAGTGTCAGCTGATTCCGTCAGGTGACCGCATCAGCTGATCATCGCCAGGTCTGAGAGAGAGAGAGAAAGAAGAGAGAGAGACAAGATAGAGAAAAGAGAGAGAGAAAAGAGAGAAAAGAGAGAGAGGGAGAGAGAGAAAAGAGAGAGAAGAGAGAGAGGGAGAGAGAGAAGAGAGAGAGAGGAGAGAGAGAAGAGAGAGAGAGGAGAGAGAGAAGAGAGAGAAGAGAGAGAGAGAAGAGAGAGAGAGAAGAGAGAGAGAGAAAGAGAGAGAGAGAAAGAGAGAGGAGCGAGAGAGGGAGAAAGAGAGAGGAGAGAAGGAGAGAGAGAGAAAAAGAGAGAGAGAGAGAGAGATAGAGAGCGAGAGAAGGAGAGAGAGAGAAAGAGAGAGAGAGAAAAGAGAGAGAGGGAAAAAGAGAAAAAGAGAGAGAAAAAGAGAGAGAGAGAAAGAGAGAGGATAGAGAGAGGGAGAGAGAGAGAAAGAGAGAGAGCATAGAGAGAGGGAGAGAGAGAGAGAAAGAGAGAGAGAGAAAAAGAGAGAGAGAAAGAGAGAGAGATAAAGAGAGAAAGAGAGAGAGAGAAAGAGAACGAGAGAGAGAGAGAAAGAGAGAGAGCTAGGAGAGAGAGAGAGGGAGAGAGAGAGACAGAAAGAGAGAAAAAGAGAGAGAGAGAACAAGAGAGAGAAGAGAGAGAGAAGAGAGAGAGGAGAGAGCAATGCAGCCTCATTCCGTGAACTGCTCCAATTTTAGAGGTGTCCCTCGGCTCACAGCTGATGTCCGGCTCCTCCCCTCAGTGCATAATTAAATTATAAATAAATAATAATTATAATTTAAAATTAATTAAATTTTTTACCAGGACGGCCGGGACGCGCACTTCGTGAAGTACTGCTTCTTAGGCGAGAGCTCTATCCATTGAGCCACTAGCTCTATTGAGAAACACAGGCAGATTTGGTTATCTTGACTTCTGTATTGCAGACTGAAGTCTCGGCAACAGCGCGGCGTACTTCAGGTGCTGCTGGAGAGAACACAGATCGCTCCCTGTCATCTTCATGTAGCAGAGCTGACAGTGTCGTGTGGATTACTTCGGACCTGGATTGTTGTTTTGGGATTAATAAAAAGGTAAAGGAGGGTTTTTTTGTCTTTTATTCCAAATAAAGGATTTTTTGCTGTGTGTGTTTCTTTACTTTCACTTTCAGGTTGATCAAGGAAGGTGTCTCGGGGAGACGCTTGTCACGATTAACCTCTTATTACCCCGATTGCCACCACACCAGGGCAATTCGGGATGAGCTGGGTGGAGTCCCGGGACTGTCGCATCTAATGGATGCGGCAATTCCGGGTGGCTGCTAGCTGATATTGTTAGGGTGGTGGGCTCTCCATAATGTGGCGCTCTCCATCCTGACAATACCAGCCTCCAGCTGTGTGGCTTTATCCTGGCTGGTATCAAATATGGGGGGAACCACATTTTTTTTTTTACTGCACGATATAGACCCGCCCACCAACGGCTGTGATTGGGTGCAGTGAGACAGCTTTCACTCATCGTGGGGGCGTGTCTGACTGCAACCAATCATGGTGCTGGTGGGCGGGGAAAGGACGGAATAACTAATTGAATATTGAAGTGGCAGCCATGTTCAAAAGAGGAAATGCCGCTAGAGATTTGTGACAGCCGTGCAGCGAGACGCCCGTGATCGGTGAGTAGGAAAGAGAGAGGGATTGTGCTGGGAACGCAGGATACATGCAGATACGAAAGGTGCGCACATACTTACTGTGAAAAGCCACGCTTTTGGTGCTTGAACCGTTCTCAAACGTAACTCGAACTGTCGAACTTTTAGCAAAAGGCTCTAGTTCGTCGAACGACTCGAACACTCGAACACAAAAATCACTCGAACATGAAATTGGCGAACCTAGAACCTCAAACATCGCTCATCTCTAATTATAAGGCCATAATTCCTGCCTAGATGCCTCTAATGCACTATTCCTTTTCCACCTGCTCTCCGTATTGTAACTGCAGCTAAGAGTCGTATTATTAGAGAATAGAATACATTTTTTTAAGTTGCAGCACTTGTAGCACTTGTAAGGACTGTAAGGTAATAATCCCTGCCTATATGCGTCGAATACACTATCCCTTCTCAAACAGCTCTCCGTACACTAAATGCAGAATCCAAGGGAAACAGGAATAAGCTCATGGTTAAATCTTTGCTGCTGTTGGTGAAGTAATCCAACATAAAAGCAAAGTTGAAAATAGGCGGTGGTTTATTCAATGCCTAGATAGTTTTAATACACTATCCCTTTTCTAGCAGCTCTCCCCACGCTAAATACAGCAAAGAGAGGTAATTTTAAAAAGGAGAATAGATTTGACTTAGATCTGAAAAGGACTTTTAGTTTTACATTGCAGCAGTAAGGACAGTAAGGCAATAATCTCAGCCTAGATCCCACTAATATGCTATCCCATCTCCATCAGCACTCCTTACACTAAATACATCTAAGAATGACATTATTAGAGATTTGAATATATGAACCTTAGCTCTGAAAAGGACTTTTGTTTTTATATGGCAGCACCACCAAGGACTGTAAAGTTATAATCCTCACTTAGAGGCCTCTAATACACAATTTCTTCTCCAGCAGCTAACCTTACACTAAGTAAAGCTAAGAGCATCATTATTAGAGAATTGAATAGATTAGAAATAGCCCTGAAAAAGACTTTTGGTTTTACATTGCAGCAGCAAGGAATGCAAAGCAAGAATCCCTGCCTAGATGCCTCTAATACACTATGCCATCTCAAGCAGCTCACCCTACACTAAATGCAGCTAAGAATGGTATTAGTAGAAAATAGAGTAGATTAACCTTAGCATTGAAAAGGACTTTTGATTTTACATTGCAGCAGCAAGGACTGTTTCTCTACAATTCCTGACTAGATTCTCACAATACGCTATACATTCTACAGCAGCTAGCCCCACACAAAAAGCAGCTAGGAGTGGTATTATTAGAGAATAGAATAGATTAAACCAAGCCCTGAAAAAAACTTTTAATTTTACATTGCAGCTAGAGATGAGCAAACCTGTCAAGGTTTAGTTCGACTTTCTCGGATTTCGCCGAACAGCTCGACGAACATATCCGAAAACCACTAAATTAAATGCGAGGCAAAACGTTTGTGTTCATAAGTGCCAGGGAGGCTGGTGTTATTAAGGGCTAAGAGGGCTGCAATAGAAAGAAAATAAGGAATAAAGCATGACAGTTATAGTTACTTATACTTCGTCTCCTACGCGGCTGTCACATTGCTACCAGGTACACTCATATAACCTCATACAAATTCATTGCTTCCCCTGCCCACAGGCAGTCCTGGCTTCTCTGATTGAGTGCAGTCAGACCACATCCCCAACCTCTGTGACGGTGCCTGTGCTTGGCTGAAATCACACACGCTGTCTGGGTCCTCTAATGCAGTGTAAAAATAAATAAATGTTAACAAAATTGACTTATGGTCCCCAGTGCAGATAAAGCAGATGGCTGCAGGCAGCAGCTCCCAGCCGTGTGCTTATCTTGGCTGTGTATCAAAATGTGAGGGAACCCATGTAGCTTTTTAAAAATTATTTAAATAAATAATTTTAAAAACCGGCGTGCGGTCCCCCCCAATTTTGATACCCAGCCAAGATAAAGCCTACAGATGGGGCTGGTATTTTCAGGCTAAGGAGGCCCATGGTCATTGGGCCCTCCCAGCCTAAATATAGCAGCCTGCAGCCTCCCAGAATTGTTGCATCCATTAGATGTGACAATCCCGGCACTCTACCCGGCTCATCTCAATTGCCCTGGTGCAGTGGCAATTGGAGTAATATAATCTAAGAGTAATTGGAGTTAATCTAAGCTCACAGCTGACATTAAGCCCTAGATTAGTAATGGGAGGTGTCTATTAGACCCCCATTAATAATCTGTAAGTGAAAATAAGTGAAAATAAATAAACAAAAAATCATTTATTTGAAATAAAATACAAAAATCTCTATACTATTTTATCACTTTATTAACCCCCCAAACACCGATGTCTAACGTAATCCACATTAGGTACCACAACGATCCTGGCTCTGCTACATCTTGAAATTGCAGCCCATGGGCACAGAACATGTCTGCCAGCTGCAGCTGCAGGCCGAGGCTGACTAAGCTGCAACTGTGAGAAGTGGTGTCATTGAGTTTATGTTCGGTCACAGCTGGAAGTTCCCATGGTACCCCACTTATGACCGTAGTAAAACACCTCAGGTGAACTGGTTGAACTCAGTGACCTCACCTCAGGTGAAATGAGTTCAATCAGACCTGCATTTCCTGGCAAATAACCACGTTTTTTTGCCAAGAGAAGCATATTTGGTGCTGACATTTCTACACCATGTCTACACCATATTCCTGCATCTTCTGCAAAAAATGCATAACTGTGATGAGATTTTGATGCAGTATTGATGTGATTTTTCCTCAGTAGATGCAGTTTTCATGCAGGAATATGGTGTATAAATTTTTGCAAACAATCTGCATCTCTTGGCAAAAAAGACACAAAAACTCCTGGCAGAAAACCCTTTTTTTTCCCAAGAAATGCAGATTTGGTGCTGAAATTTATACACCAAATTCCTGCACCAAATCTGCATCTTCTGACATAAAAATCATCAAAATCACATAAAAATTGCATTGTGTTTAGATGGTTTTTTTTGCCAGAAGATGCAGATTTGGTGCAGGAATTTGGTGTATAAATTTTAGTACCAAATCTACATCTTCTGGCAAACCCCTCCGTGGGTTTCTGCCAGGAAATGCAGGTTTTATTGAACTGAATGAGTTCACCAGAGGTGAGGTCACTGAGTCCAATTAGGTCACCTGAGGTCAGTTTACTTGCAGTCAAAGGTGGGGTACCGTGGTAACCTCCAGATGTGACTGCAGATAAACTGAGTGACATCAACACTCACAGCTGCAGCTCAGTCAGTCTGTGCCTGAAGCCACAGCATGCAGTCATGTTTTGTGCCCACACGCTGTGACTTCAGTGTGCAGCAGAACAAGGATCATCGTGGGACCTCATTTGGATTACATCAGAATTGGGTGTTTGGGGTTAATAAATTGGAGAAAGTGTTTTTTTTGTATTTTATTTCAAATATAGGATTATTTTAGTGTCTGTATTTATTTCTTTTTACTTACAGTATTGGTAATGAGGGGGCCTCATAGACACCTCCCATTACTAATCTAGGGTTTAGTGTCAGTTGTGAGCTGTCATTAACAGCTTATATTACCCTGATTGCCATGGCAGCAGGGCAATTGGGATGAGCCAGGTAAAGTGCCTGGATTGTTGCACCTAATGAATGCAACAATTCTGGGTGGCTCTAGGCTGCTATTTTTAGTCTGGGGAGCAATTACCATGGACCTCCGCAGCCTTAGAATATCGGCATTCAGCTGTGGTGTCAACAAAAACAAAAATTGTGTGGTCCGTGGTGTTGATCTACGGTCTCCAGCCCTGTCGACTCCCCGCTGCTGCAGCTTCCGGCCCGTAGTGGAGTGAATATGCGATGAGCATAATGAGCAGGGGTCGGAAGCAAGTGACAGCAGTGGCAGAGACAGCAGCGCTGGAGAAGGTGAGTATAAAAATTCCTTTTAATTCACAGACACGAGTGTTTTCTCCGTGATGCCGGAGAAAAACGGACATGTCTATGTGTGGAGCACACGGGCACACGTATGCTCCACACGGACAAACGGTCCATGGCAAAACATGCACTTGAGCGCAGACCCATTGAATTTAATGGGTCTACGTGTGACCGTGTCTCCGGCACGTGAGGAAATGGACCAAACACGTACCGGAGACACGGACGTGTGAAGGAGGCCTAAGATATCATGGAGAGACAATTTAGCTTTTTGGGTTTCAGATAAAAAAGGGGGACTTTCAGATGACCTCATGATGAACCGTTTTTGTCAATGTATTTTTTATTACAAGTCTGTCCTTACAAAAGTGCAAACAAATGTAAGGACGGATGTTATTGGTGCAACATGTGCAGCTGCATGGAGGCCCACTAGGTAAGGGGTCCTCCAAAGCAGGCACATTTTTTAACTACGATTAACTATTGGACTACAAAGGGCCCTTATACAGTTCATGCAAAAGGGCCATTTTCTCTCTGCATCGTCCTTTGAACAAATGGTAACACTAAAAGAATTAGTAACTGGTAAAAACATCCAAAATTTGGAGCCTCAACTAAAGATCTGTTTACATGGACCGAATGGTGTCACGTTACAACTGTTATTTTGTAATTGTTTACTGATTGGTGTACTTTTCAATGCCTATGTATATTGGCAGACCAAAGTATACTAAGTGCACTGAGCGATCTATAATAAATTGCTCAGTGCACATAGGCTGCCATTGTTAATAGTAGTGTGCGTCCTGTTTACACAGGATGATGCACTACTAGAATGATAATATTTTATGCTGCATAAAATACCATTTTGCTTAATGAATGAGCATTTTTTCATTCATCATGTGATCAGCAGCCTGTTTACATGACAAGATAATCATGAAATTAGCATTTTTAACAACGCTCATTCAGTGTAAATGCAGTTTTAGTGTTATATTTTTGTAATACGTTGTGTAATAAACACTCCTCTGTTAAAGGGGGTGTCCACTACCATGACAACCCCTTCTCATTCCATGTTTGGCCCCGTTAAAATAAAAAAGCATGCAGGTGTCATGCAGGTGCTCTTCCAGCGGTGTCGGCACCGGTCATGCAGGTGCTGTTCCAGCGGTGACGGCACTCGCTCTCCCAGGGCCTACATGATGTTGTTATGGCATGTGAGCCCGTGCCCAATCACCATCTGTGTCACTGTCTCCACCTTCGTACTTATAAGTAATCAAGTGGAAGTAAGACCTGAGGCTGGCCACTCCCTTACTGGTGATTATTCATAAGTCCTAAGGTGGGGACAGTGAAGTCAGCGGTGATTGGGAGTGGGGCTCGCATGACATAACCTCATGTGAGCCCTGGGAGAGTGAGTGCCAACATTGCTGGAAAAGCATCGGCATGAAAGGTGAGTATAAGCTTTTTTATTTTAATAGGGGCAAACATGGGGAGTGATCATGTCTTGTCCAAGTAGTGGAAAACCCCTTTATAGAGAGCTTTGGGACTATTGCATACCTTCTTGTTTGCATCTGTTAAATACTTCCATAAAGAATAGCTTTCTAGATAGTGATTGATGAATGTTTGTTGAATTAAATTGCGTAATCCAGTCCTGGTCAAATGTCCGTGCTTATATTTTAAAACTGGGGTAACGAAGGTTAGATTTTGGGAAATAGTAAAGTTACAGGAAAATACTTTTAGATTTTATTACTGCCGATATTGTTGTCAAATAATTTATCAGCGGCTGTACTTCATTATGAATATAGAGCATTTTAAATGTGCATCCACTTATCCTATGATATTGCTTTTATCCTAATCTTTCTGTTATACATTTATCTTTTAATTACAGTACTCACTGTTCTTCCCTAGTATAGGAAGGAATAATCATTAAATCTCAAGCAGAAACAAAATTGTGTTTTAAATGCTTTACAGTGTATGTCATAGTATAGAAAAATCCTAAAATCTATTTATAAACCCTGCCAATTTCATAATGTTCCTCCTAGATGCAGGAGTCAATAGATGCCATCTTTTTATTAGAGCACCAATGAATGGGTTAATGCATCATTTTCTGATTAGTTGAGAACTACCCTCTATGCTGCCAAAACAGGCAAGCTACATTTTCTAAAAGGGCATCTTGCCATTTATATTTAATGAATCCGTATTCCACTGACACAGCTCAGCTTCAGCACCCAGCAGGGATTCAATATTAATGAAAGATTTCCCTGCAGGTATCTCGGGAAAAGTCTCTGCACTCCAGGCATTGAACCTTTTGGGGGAATTATTGTATTAAAAAAAGGAAAATGTTTTCTTTTATGATGTGTTTAAAGGAAGAAGTAAACTTATTTTATTTTAATTTTTCATTGATGTTTTATGGTGAAACCCATGATTTTTATGATCAAAATAACACTTCCTTTTACTAAACATCTTTCTTAAGGATTTAAACTGTGGTTCTAATTCAATACATTTTAATATTAATATGATAAACATTATTTTCTCATGCATTGCCAGCACCACTTACCTAGTAAAAGGGGTTGGCAAGTACCGTTGTGGAGTGGCCAGGGGCGGTTTTCGTGGTTGAGGAATTGACTCCGGATGCCCCGGAATACTGCATGAAATTCTTGATTCTGGCTGAGAATGTGGACTTCCGCCATGTGGGCTGGGAATCCATGTAGGCCGCATACTGCAGCTGGTGTCTGCTAGTCAGGACCGGATGATGACTCACACTCACAAGGAAACAAGCAGGTCCCTTTAAACCATAACTCTTTACTGTACGGTTCATTCTCGTTCATAGCTTTGCATTCTCGATAACTAGCACATATCTTGCAGCACGTTACAGTTTTGCACAGCATTATCAGAGACTTTGCAACTTCCAGCTAAGTTGCGTCCAATCTAACTAGGCCTTTGAGTCCCAGTGCAGCCCAGATCAGCGTTACAGCACACACCGTGATGGTCACCCTCCTTTCCTGCACTCCCATATACAGTCTCCTTATGGGTCTCATAATGACTAGAGTGCAGTATTGCAGTCCTGGTTGTTCAGCGGGAAACCACTCATTTGGTTCACATATAAGCTGAGGTTAACCTGGTACCTTGACAGTCCTGCACCAGTAGCAGTCAATCGGTACTTTGACAATTTAAGTGGCCTGGTTGCTAGGTTTGTGATGTCTGGCTCCTATTGTATAGGACCACTCTGTTTGAGGATTGGGCTCTACTTACAATGCTGTTCACACCCTGTGTCTCCAACCACACTATCTAGCCTCCTGTCTACTTTCCTTCATTGCCTCAAAACACCCACTGTCTGTGACCTTCACAACCAACTGACTATATGTCTGTCATGTTTGCTAACTAGCAGGGATGGGCGAGCATGCTCATCGGTACTCGGTGCTCGCCCAAGCATCTCAGTACTCGAGATACTTGGCGAGCGCCGAGTACCGGCGAGATGCTCGGGCACATGCTTGACTCCCCCTCCCTGCATGTTGGTGCTTTTTACAGAGTCAGCTCACATGCAGAGATTGGCTGCCACACATTGTAATGCCACAATCATGTTGGTTTTGGCATTACAGTGATTGGCTGGCCGCACAGCATCATCAGGTCTATATAAGACCTGATAGCGCTTTGCTCATCACTCTGATCCACAGTCAGCTAGTGTAAGGAGAGGTGCTGCTGAGCTAGGGACAGATTTAGTGTGTCAGAAAGCGCGGGGGAGGAAGAACGCTTCTACTTCCCATACTGTCGAATTAAACAATGAGTGAGCAGAGACTGCGGGTTGGTAAGTGGTGACGTCACTGCTGCTACCGTTGCCATAGCAACCTAACAAGTGGGTTACTATAGCAACAGTGATCTCTGATCACCTGATTCCCGACACCAATATTAAACGGCTCCTGCGGGTAAAACTTGGCCTGACATTAAGAATCTCGGGCCTAATACCAGCTGGTAAAACAAAGCTGGTATTAACCCCTCAGTACCCAGCATGCCACATAGCACCAGGGACGCTGAAAGAGTTGCATACAGCGCCAGAAGATGGCGCTTCTTTGAAAGCGCCATTTTCTGGGGCGGCTGCGGATTGCAATTCGCAGCAGTGGGGCCCAGAAAGCTTGGGCCACCCTGAACTGCGGATTACAGTCCCCAGCTGCCTAGTTGTATCTGGCTGGACACAAAAATTGGCGAAGCCCACGTTATTTGTTTTTTTTGTTTGTTTTTTTTAGTTTTTTGGCAAAAAACGTTAAAAAAGAAAAAAAAAAAAGGTCTTCCCTAGATTTTTCATTGCCAGTGAATGAGACAACAGGCAGTGAGGGTTAGCAGCCAGTAGCTGCTTGGGTTAACCTTAGCCAGCAATGGAAAATGCAGGCTAGGGTTATGTGTTTGGGGTTGTTTTTTTTATTTATTTTTAATGAATTTAAAAAAAAAAATTGTCAGACAGGTACAGCAGGCAGGTATGGGCTGCCCCCAACCCCCAGCTGGGAACCAAAAATATAGGGAAGCCCTTCGCCCAATTTTTGTGTCCAGCTGGGTACATCTAGGCAGCTGGGGACTGGAATCCGCAGTACAGGGTGGCCCAAGCTTTTTGGCCTCCCCGCTGTGAATTGAAGTCCACAGCTGCCCAAGAAAATGGCGCGTTCATATAAGCGCCGTCTTCTGGTGCTGTAGCCAACTCTCCAGCGGCCCTGGTGCCGGGTGGCTCTCTGGGTAATAATAGGGTTAGGGCCAGCTGTGTATTATCAGCTAGGCCTAAGCCCGAAATTCATGTTGTCACGCCTATATTAGACATGGCCACCATGAATTTCTAGTAAAGATAAAAAAAACACACAACACAGAGAAAAATATTTTTATTAGAAATAAAACACAACACGTTAAGTGACTCCATCTTTATTGAACTGAAGAACCCCCTCCTCCGCCGTAGTCCTGGGTTGAGGGTCCCGGGATGTCCAATCCGGATTCAATATCATCTGGTCGGTTTGCCAGAAGGAAAACGTATCAGGTAATGTATCAGGTTCAAGAACCTGAATCTGATGACACATGAGCTGATTGTTTAACAGCTGTTTAAACAGTCAGCTGATGCATCGGTAGAAAAAAAAATCCTATACTCACCTCTCTGCAGACTCCCGAGACACGTCCGATCAGATCCAGGACCCGCCGGTAAGCAGCTGATGCAGTCACCTGACAGCATCATCTGATCCTTTAATCTGGCTGGGCGAGAAAAAGCTGGCTGACTTTTATGAACGATCAACTGATTCATCATCTGATTGTTTAAAAGACGGGTGGTAAAATGCCAGCCGGCTTTTCATCACTGGACTTCAACTATCAGATGATACTGTCATGTGACAGCATCAGCTGATTACCGGGAGGTCCTGGAGCCGATTGGACATGTCTCGGGAGTATTCAGAGAGGTGAGTGAGTATGCGATTTTTTCTACTATTAACTTTTGCTTAGCAGCGAATGTACAGGCAGAGAGAAGCTGCCACACATACAGTACTAAGCACAAGTGCATGTCACACATGTCACACATGTCACACAAGAGGAGGAACACAGGATTCTTTCCCCTCCTAATACTCAGACAACATTGTTCACAGCACTGACCTGAGTCAGAAATGCTTACAGGGGTCTTCCCCATGCTATTCCCATGTCATTTGAGCCTGTTCTTATACATTTGTGACATTTTAGGCTTTCTGCAGACTGCCGGGGGTGTCGCCGGAAAAATGCTCGAGTTTCCCATAGGTTAACATTGGGCTCAGTCCTCGGGTCGAGTACACGAGCATTTCAATATGCTCGATCCGAGCATCAAGCACCTGAGCATTTCACTGCTCGCTCATCCCTACTCACTTGGCCTTCACTGCATCCTTTCAGAATGAACTATCAGTTTCCCAAACAGCTACAGCTGACCCCTCTCATTGTGGGCTAGTCCCAACACTTAACTCTTTCTGATCATGCAGACCTTATCCTTTTACCTACATTTCTGATACAAACATTGCATTGCCTTATAATATATAACTGTACACACTCCATTAGGCCTGTTTCACACGTCAGTGATTCTGGTACGTTTGTGCTTTTTTTTAAACGTACCAGAATCACTGACATACGCAGACCCATTATAATGAATGGGTCTGCTCACACATCAGTGATTTTTCACTGCACGTGTCTCCGTGCGGCGTACCCGCGTGTCCGTGATTGCCGCACGGAGACATGTCCATTTTTTTCTGGCATCACTGATGTCCCACGGACCACGCAGTGGTGTGGTCCGTGAAACACATGCCAGAAAAAAACGTGCTTTTAAAATAAAAATCATTTTTACTCACCCGGCTCCAGCGATGTCCTCTGCAGCCCGTGCAGCTTGTTGCTTCTGAGCCGGCTCATTACTGTCGCACATATTCATGATGCACGACACAGCCGACCCGGAAGCAGCTGCTGCGGGGGTCAGCGCCGGCCGGATGCTGCACCGCGGGAGCGATCAGCACCATGGAGAGCGGGAGCGCACACAGGTGAGTTAATCTCTAAGTGCAATCACGGACCACGGAGAACGGAGCCCGGATTGCACTTAGACAACCCACGTGTGTTTTTAACTGACGTGTGAAACGGGCCTCACAGTGTATGTTTCACAAGCCACATCACATAACAATATGTACAAAAGATGCAGGACACTTTTTACATTACATTATAAGACAAGGAGAGTGATAGAGAGAAAAACAGAGAAGGCAGAGAGATAGAGATAGAGAGAGAGAGAGAGAGAGAGAGAATTTCCTGAAATACTCTGTGATGCTCAAAGACAATTCTCTTTCCACTGTGTAACTCTCAGTCTGTGACTCACCACAAGAATATTCTACTCTTGAAATACTCTGTGCTGCGGGTGGAACCTGCACATTCCAGCTTGTGAGCTACTACAATATCATGACATTAATTTTCTGCCTTTGCTGCTGAAAGACAATTCTCCTTCCACCATGTAACTCTCAGTCTGTGACAGCCACAAGATTATTATACTTATGAAATACTCTGTGTTGCTGGTGGAACCTGCACTTTCCAGCTTGTAACCTACTACAACATCACAATGCGCGGGGTTAAAATTTCGCCTCACAACATAGCCTATGATGCTCTCGGGGTCCAGACGTGGGCGTGTGCAAAATTTTGTGATTGTAAATGCGACGGTGCGATACACTTTTTGTTTCACTTTTTCCCCATTATGTAGATAGGGGCAAAATTGATTGGTAAATTGGAACGTGCAGGGTTCAAACTCACCTTACAACATAGCTTATGACGCTCTCGGGGTCCAGACGTGTGAGTGTGCAAACTTTTGTGGCTGTAGCTGCGACGGTGCAGATGCCAATCCCGGACATACATACACACATACATACACACATTCAGCTTTATATATAAGATATAATATATATATATATATATATATATATATATATATATATATATATATATATATATATATATATATATATATATATATATATATATATATATATATATATATATATATATATATATATATCTAATATATAAAGCTGAAGGTGTGTGTGTATGTAAGTATGTATGTATGTGTGTGTGTATGTGTCACGCTCCCCGGGTCCTCACCCCCGTTCCCCGGCTCACCTGCCACGCTCTCCGCTCCCCAGTCACCGGATTCCGTCCGTCCCAGGGCTCCGGGCCCCCGATCCCGGCGCCCGACAGCTTCCCTGGACCTGGCCGGCTCCCCTGCGTCCTCCTCGCAGCCTCCTTCCCTGGCTTCTGGCACCCGGGCGGCGCGCATGCGCATTAGGGCGCGCGCGCGGTCACTGACCCTTTCTTAAAGGGCCAGCGTCCATTAACAGGAAATGAGGTTGCACAGGTACAGGGTATATAGGGGGTCATTGTCCAAGGGGGCGGGGCCTGATCTTCGTGTTCCCTGAGCTAGGAGTCAGGTCTCTTGGTGTTTATGTGCCTGTACTCACCTATCTGTCTTTGTAGAGCCGTACCTGCCTCGCCATCCAGTCTGCCGTGTCCTGATCCCCGCACGCTGTCCGTCTGCCATCTGACAGTCCGTACCATCCCGGATCCCTGCGGTGACCCGTCATCTTGCTCCAGAGGTTCCGGACCCCGCCTGATATCACCTCGGCCTCCGAACCTGAGCTACGTCACCAAGACCACCTTCTGTGACTCCGTGGTCCCTGGGACTCCTCCGCTGCCTTCACTTGCACGGACTGTTCTACTGCCCATCAGTGCTTCAGCTGCCGGACTCCCTACCACCATCTCAGAGAGTTCGGTCCAGTGGATCCACCTCCTGGGTCTGCCCGACCGCCCGGCCGTGACAGTATGCGTGTGTATATGTCCGGGATTGGCATCTGCACCGTCGCAGCTACAGTCACAAAATTTTGCAAACTCACACATCTGGACCTCGAAAGCGTCATAGGCTATGTTGTGAGGCGAAATTTTAACCCCGCGCGTTCCAATTTACCAATCAATTTTGCCCCTATCTACATAATGGGGAAAAAGTGAAACGAAAAGTGTATCCGCACCGTCGCATTTACAATCACAAAATTTTGCACAGACACCTCATGTGACCCAGGGAACATCGTAGACTATGTTTTGACAGGAAAATTTAACCCCGCGCTTTACAGTTACTCTCCAAAAAACATGCCTTCATTAAAGTAAATGGAGCCTGGAACTACAGGTTATTAGTAGGAGCTGTGAGTGGTTGCTATAGGAACAAAAGACATTCATAGTATAAGAAGCTTATATGTGAGGTAATAAGATGTCGGTGGGGAGACGGATAGAGAGAGGCAGACAGAGAGAGAGACAGACAGAGACAGACAGGGAAAGAGACAGAGAGATAGAGAAAGACAGGGAAAGAGACAGATAGAGACATACCTGGAAAGAGACAGACCTGGAAAGAGACAGACCTGGAAAGAGACAGACCTGGAAAGAGACAGACAGACATGCAGATAGGGAAAGAGACAGGAAGACAGGGAAGGAGGAGACAGCCAGATTGACAGACAAAGATAGATGGGGAAAGATACAGACCTTGATAGAAACAGACGGAGAAGAGACAGAGAAATAGAGACAGACAAAGACAGGCAGACAGGGAAAGAGACAGACAGGAAAAGACACAGACAAAGAGACGGGGAGACAGACGGGGAAAGAGACAGACCTGGGAAAGAGACAGACCTGGGAAAGAGACAGATGGGGAAAGAAACAGAGAGATAGAGACAGACAAAGAAAGAGACAGAGACAGGCAGACCTGGAAAGAGGCAGACCTGGAAAGAGACAGACCTGGAAAGAGACAGACCTAGAAAGAGACAGACGGGGAAAGAGGCAGACAGAGACAGACGGGGAAAGAAACAGACGGGGAAAGAGACAGATCTGGAAAGAGACAGACGGAGCACATTTCTTGGCCAATTTAGTTAAATCTGTGTGGAATATCTGTGGTGTTGAAATACATGTTCAATAGGGAAGAGAAAAGGCTACACAAATTCATAGGCGCACATCCAGATTATATGAAAAAAATATCAAAATTTTATTGAATCCGTGAAAACACCAACAATTAAAAACATTTAAAACCACACATAAATATACAAAAATGACCTCCATATAATATAATCATGGCTTAGTTAACCAGGGACCAATATATAAGGTAAATATGGTTGGAGTAAATAATTAATACAATAATCACAGGTAGTTGATAATAACCAAATATACAGTGATCAGCAAGATATAACCCAAAAACACCGTAAATGCCCAAATACACAAGAGGCTGCACTCCCATTTATAAATATTAAGTGGCTGTGCACCCCCTACTTCTTTAAATTGAAATACATGCTGTGAAATGCTTCTATTAGCTTAGTTTTTGCCTTTTAATAATTACATTTCTATCTATTTGTTTCGTGTTTTTTGTGTGCAGAATACATTTTTGTTAATACATTCTATTTTGTTAACAGCAGTTATTAACCCTAGTACAGCTAGTGTATATATATATATATATATATATATATACAGTATGTTTATACAGTATGTATATATATATATATATATATATATATATATATATATATATATATATATATATATATATATATATATATATAAAGAGAGAGAGAGAGAACCCAAGAGATCTTCATCTCTTAATGAGTCCGAGTGGGTAGTCCCTGCCTTCAGTTGGGGAAATCCTCTGTTTTAGTGCACTACCTCCAATCATTGATAGGAGCAGCTTCACTGTAACCCAAGTGTAATACTACTGTATGTACTGAGGATTTCGATTGCGTTAGGGCAATGACAACCAGAGACGAGTTCTTGGTGCAAAAGACGTTTTACAATATGTAACCGCAAAATGTGCACAGAACAGAAAATACACAATAATAAGTAACCGCAATATGTAAACAGAACAAAGATATACACAGTAATATGTAACTGCAGAATGCATACAGAACAGTATATACACAGTGGAACATAAACACAGTAAATACCTGCTGGGTTCAGAGCAAAAGGGAATTCCCGGGGCTGCACACCGGACTCCCCCAGGGAGACCACCAAGAGTGAACCCCTATACAGGGGCTGTCCGGCAATCACCCCAGAAGGCCTAAATGCACAGCAGCCGGGACACAAAGGGCAGCAGATATAGTCCAGAAAATGTCCGTACGTGATGAGAGTCCTAGGGTGGATATGAATGGAAGGGACCAGGCAGAAATGCCGTCCAGAGACAGCAGACACAGTCCGAGCACAGTTGGATGAGAGGTGAAGTCCAGAGCTGGTGTCAGGTGTTTCCACTGAATCCAAACAGCAATCAGGAGATGAGAGCAGCAGGGCAGGAGTACACAGGAAGCAATATACTCAGGCACTGGACTAAGCTTTAGGGGCGGCTTTTAAACAGATGGACAGGAAGTAGGGCAACAGAACAGAAAACTCCATGTTAACAAAGGGCAAGCTCTTTCAAAAGAAAACTGGAAAACCCGGAACTCTGACACCAAGCACTCGAGCATCACACGATACTAGGCACTGATCAGTTAGTCAATCGGACATCCCAATGCTTGATCAAGTAACGAGCAGTACCAAGCACGCTTACTCATCACTAATTGACCTCTTAAGGCCGCTTTACACGCATCGATTTATCGGGAGATATGTCGTCGGGGTCACGGATTTCGTGACGGACATCCAGCATCGTTTGCGACGTCATTGCGTGTGACACCTAAGAGCGACGCTGAGTAGTGATGAGCGAGTATGCTTGTTACTACTCGGTACTCGCACGAGTATCACTGTACTCGGGCTACTCGGCGGGTACCGAGTAATTTCGCGATACTCGTGCTGTACTCGTGGTCTTCATCCCTGCATGTTGCCGCTCTTTTGAGAGCCAGCCCTCATGCAGGGATTGGCTGGCAGACCACTGCAATGCCACAGCCCTGTTAGTTGTGGAATTGCAGTGATTGGCCGGCCTGCACAGCGTGACCGAGCCTTTATACCGGCGGGCGTGCTGTGCTCTGCACACAGCCATCTCATATTCCCTGTTTTCCGCGCCCACAGGCGCCTATGATTGGTTGCAGTGAGACACGCCCCCACGCTGAGTGACAGGTGTTTCACTGCACCCAATCACAACAGCCGGTGGGCGTGTCTATACTGTGCAGTGAAATAAATAAATAAATAATTAAAAAAAACGGCGTGCGGTCCCCCCAATTTTAATACCAGCCAGATAAAGCCATACGGCTGAAGGCTGGTATTCTCAGGATGGGGATCTCCACGTTATGGGGAGCCCCCCAGCCTAACAGTATCAGTCAGCAGCCGCCCAGAATTGCCGCATACATTATATGCAACAGTTTTGGGACTGTACCCGGCTCTTCCCGATTTACCCTAGTGCGTTGGCAAATCGGGGTAATAAGGAGTTAATGGCAGCCCATAGCTGCCACTAAATCCTAGATTAATCATGTCAGGCGTCTCCCCAAGATTCCTTCCATGATTAATCTGTAAATTACAGTTAAAAAACACACACACCCGAAAAATCCTTTATTAGAAATAAAAAACAATAATAAAGTCCCTCATCACCAATTTATTAACCCCGACAAAGCCCTCCATGTCCGGCGTAATCCACGGACCTCCAGCGTCGCGTCCAGCTCTGCTGCATGCAGGTGACAGGAGCAGCAGAATACACCGCCGCTCCTGTCAGCTTCACACAGCAACTGAGGTGAGTAGCGCGATCATCTGCTGTCAGTCAGGTAACTGGATCCAGCGGTGGCCGCATTAACCTCAGTGACAGCTCAGCTGATCGCTATACTCACCTCAGTTGCTGCATGGAGCTGACCGGAGCGGCGGTGAGTAGCGCGATCAGCTGAGCTGTCACTGAGGTTACCCGCGGCCATCGCGCGGCTGTCTTCAGTTGCTGTGTGAAGCTGACAGGAGCGGCAGTGTATTCTGCAGCTCCTGTCACCTTCATGCAGCACAGCTGGATGCGACGCTGGAGGACTGTGGAGTACGCCGGACATGGAGGGTTTGTCGGGGTTAATAAATTGGTGATGAGGGACTTTGTTAGTGTTTTTTATTTCTAATAAAGGATTTATCGGGTGTGTGTGTTTTTTAACTGTAATTTACAGATTAATCATGGAAGGAATCTTGGGGAGACGCCTGAGATGATTAATCTAGGATTTAGTGGCAGCTATGGGCTGCCATTAACTCCTTATTACCCCGATTTGCCAACGCACTAGGGTAAATCGGGAAGAGCCGGGTACAGTCCCAGAACTGTCGCATATAATGTATGCGGCAATTCTGGGCGGCTGCTGACTGATATTGTTAGGCTGGGGAGCTCCCCATAACGTGGAGCTCCCCATCCTGAGAATACCAGCCTTCAGCCGTATGGCTTTATCTGGCTGGTATTAAAATTGGGGGGACCGCACGCCGTTTTTTTAATTATTTAATTATTTATTTCACTGCACCGTATACAGACACCCACCGGCTGCTGTGTTTGGGTGCAGTGAGACACCTGTCACTCAGCGTGGGGGCGTGTCTCACTGCAACCAATCATAGGTGCCGAAAAGCAGGAAAGCAGGGAATACGAGATTGTTTAATGAGCGGCCGGCTTTTTCAAAAGAGGAAAAGCCGCCGGAGTTTAGTGAACAGCTGTGCAGCGCCGCGGCAGTGATCGGGGAACGGTAAGTAAGAGAGAGGGGGGAGACTGACCGACAGACTGTGAGAGGGGGACAGACAAGACAGAGAGAGACAGACAGAATGAGACCGACCGACGGGAGATAGAATGAAAAAAAAAATGACCGACATCGCTAGTAAAAAGCACAAAACGTGTGTTTTGGACATCGGAGTGCCACACAATGTTTTACGTAAAATCTTTCATGTATTAATCTCAAAAAGTAACATACACCAGCTCTATCTCACTATTGGGTATGTGCCCTTAACATTTCCGCCATGAAAATTCATTTTGGTGTCATTTTGGAAGGTTTTCTGGTGAGTCCGTAAAAATGGCGTAAAACTCTGACAAAATTGTTCACAGCTGTGACTTTTGAGTGATAAATGCTTCAAGGGGTCTTCCCCATGCTGTTGCCATGTCATTTGAGCACTCTTCTGAGACTTTTGTGACATTTTTAGGGTTTCTACATGCTGCCGGGGGTCATTTCAGAAATATACTCGGGTCTCCCATAGGATAACATTGGGCTCGGTGCTCGCGCCGAGTACACGAGTATCTTGGGATGCTCGGCCCGAGCCTCGAGCACCCGAACTTTTTAGTACTCGCTCATCACTAACTCTGAGCGATCGCAAATAGGATGAAAATCGTGTATCGTTGACACGTCGTTCATTTTTAAAAAATTGTTCGTTTTGGGAAAATAGGAGACATATTACTCCGTTTGACACCCTGCCAACATCAAACAACATTCAAACGACTGCCAGGGTCCAACAATATGTCTTTGATCGCTGATGCGTTGATTTTGAGATCGTTACATGTGACATCAAATAAATGACCTATAAGCGATACCGGCACATCGTTAATACGATCTGGGCGTGTCACATCGCAAATGGCATCGTCAGATAAATTGTAGCATGTTTAGTGGCCTTAACTCTTGTTAGTTCAGCTTTCCTCTCAAAACTGACCAGCACTTCTGTCCATACAATCGCCAATGGTGGAGGAACTTGTGACAAGGCCTATCCATTACTGTCCTCCAATAGTAAAACACCTCACATGGGGAACTCTTTTTTATTTGTGTTTTTCCATCCTCTTCTCAGCTGATTTATGGCCATAGAATGTGAGAGTGCAGAAAGCAAAAAGCTAGTCAAAGCCAAATGGTGCAGAATTTATAATGAAACCCAATTACAAGAATTCATTTTAGTCGTTAAACATGTACTGTATTTATGTAAATACAAAAATGTCCCTAAAGGTGGTAAACAACTTAAACTCTTGATCAGGAAATTATCATAATATATTTTAAAGAGGTTGTCCACTAATGAATAATCACTTTTAACTACTAACGTTTTGAAGATAAAATAAAAAAACCTACCCATACCAGCGCCTTTGCAGTGATGCCGGTACTGTGTCTCCAGGCAGCCACTTAACATTCTTATATGAAACTCTGATGGAATATTGAAAGAATGCAGCCAATCAGCAGCCTCTGTGTCACGATTCCCCTGTGCGGAGCATCTTGCACACAGTTGATGCACTGCTGCAGTACAGAGCCAACAGGGACATTATTCCTCTGTGCAGAGCATTGTGCACATAGGTGATGTTCTGCTGCGCTTTCCTGAACTACAGAGTCGGCAGTGACATGTTTACTTTGTGCAGAGCATTTTTTATATTTGGAGATGCTCTGCTGTGTTTCTTTGAGCACTAGCTGACAGGTTGTTTGACAGCACAGGAATCCATGCAGTTTCTGGGAGGTGCTGATTACTCAGGTGTTCCACCTTCCTGGTAATTGCTCTGTTTCATTACTGAGCATGCTCTCCCAGAACCTCGCCAGTCGTACTTCCTAGTTCTGCAGTTGTGCTCTTGGCTTGTGTTTGTGCTTGTGTTCTGATCTAATTACCTCCTGGCTTTGGACCTTGGACCGCTCCCTGACCACATCTCTGTCACTCCCTGAATCTATACCTATGCTCCTGGAATTCTGGCCCTCAGCCTGTGACTTTACTGTGCTTTTGTTTACTCCCTGTGTCCTGATGTGTCCTTTTACCTGACCTTGGCTTGTCTGACTACTCATCCATCTACTGTATATTACCCATAAGTAATGACTAGCATCACATTCTGATTGGCCTAAGTGGTCATGTGACATAATGTTAACTTGACCATCGGGAGACAGAGTATAATGGAAAGAAAAGTTTATATTTTTTTGTCAAATAATGTAAACTTGTCTATGTAACAAAACAAAGTTCTAACTAAATTATAATTTTGAAAGAGGAAAAAATAAAACTTCAGCATGTGCTCAGCTACCCAAAGAAATGTTATTACTTTAGCAAATGACCTGAACCTGTACAAACATGACTTGGCACTCAAATGGCTGAAAATGAATTCCTGAGCCCAAGGCAGTTATGTTCACATCAAAGTCATTTCTGGTGAGGAAGTTGGAAGTTCCAATATTTATTGCCAAAATTCCATATTGGTTGGAATCACATACAAAAAAACTGCCTCATTTTAAGATAACTAATAAAATTCTTACATTTTTAATTTCTGAATGTTATTTAAGTTCTTGATTTATTACAACAACTCAGTTAACTCCAGTGAGTGGTAATAAGTAGTTTTAAATCTAATTACTCTTGTTTATAAAAATTGAAATTTTCTATTAGAGAAGTGCATTATCAAAACTAATCTAATGTACAATACGTTTCTATTTGCTGCCTCTATAATCAGAAATAATTTAGGTATTTGGGGAGAGCAGAATGTGTTATATCAATAGATAATGTCACTTGTAAAGTCCACTAGTATACAACCACAACTTTCTCCCCTCTTCATTAACAGAATATGCTGTATATCAAATTTATCAATAATGAACATGGCTTTTTTAATCTCTTATAACCTAATTCATGCACCAATCATATGATATCATAACAGATTTCCAGAAAACCATACTAGAAATATACCCGGCGTCCCTGTCTGCCCAGGGACCACACAGGTAGCACAAACTCCTAAATAATTCCAGGAAAGGAGAACCACGAGTTTTTATAGTGCAAACAATACATAATTTATTTAGTGAATATGGTGACAAAGGCTTGAAAGAGTTAAGATGAACACTAAAAGCCGGATCAGAAACTAGATATTACATGCACCTAATACGGTGGGTCCAATACATCCACAAGGAATGTCCCTCTGTTTACAACATATAAATGAGAGCGTACAAAGTCGTATTCACATATAACACAGAGGGAACATTAGTATACCCAAATAGATAGTGGCTGTATCAAGGCTAATGGCAGGTCCACGGGTATGCAATCAGATCATAACATTAAATCATTAGAGTTCCTAGTAAGTCCAGGGTTTTTACAAGCGTAATGTGAACATCATGCCTGAGCATAGATCATACCCTTTACTTGCCGGGCTCACGTCCGATAGCAGGTGCTGTGGTGTGACTTTTGATCCGGAAAAGAGGCCCCAAATAGCCCGACGTACATTTTGATGAAGGTATTCAGTCTTCTTCAGGGGATGGGGCCTCTTTTCCGGATCAAAAGTCACACCACAGCACCTGCTATCGGACGTGAGCCTGGCAAGTAAAGGGTATGATCTATGCTCAGGCGTGATGTTCACATTACGCTTGTAAAAACCCTGGACTTACTAGGAACTCTAATGATTTAATGTTATGATCTGATTGCATACCCTTGGACCTGCCATTGGCCTTGATACAGCCACTATCTATTTGGGTATACTAATGTTCCCTCTGTGTTATATGTGAATACGACTTTGTACGCTCTCATTTATATGTTGTAAACAGAGGGACATTCCTTGTGGATGTATTGGACCCACCGTATTAGGTGCATGTAATATCTAGTTTCTGATCCGGCTTTTAGTGTTCATCTTAACTCTTTCAAGCCTTTGTCACCATATTCACTAAATAAATTATGTATTGTTTGCACTATAAAAACTCGTGGTTCTCCTTTCCTGGAACCAATCATATGATGTATCTGGGAATGTTATACCAGTAGACACCTTTCCTGAAAATATTAAACTAAACACAAAGCTCCTACCTTTCATTCTGAAGAGTTTTCTAAAGATGTTAGTAGCAGCCAAGACTCCTGAGATACATAGTCTGCGCTATAACAACATTTAAGGGGGCTTTACACGCAACGACATCGCTAACAAGATGTCGTTGGGGTCACGGAATTCGTGACACACATCCGGCCTCGTTAGCGACATCATTGCGTGTGAGGCGTACGAGCAACTGCTAACGATGTAGAATACTCACCAAATCGTTGATTGTTGAAACGTCGTTCATTTCCCAAATGTCGTTGCTGCTTTTGGACGCAGGTTGTTTGTCGTTCCTGAGGCAGAACACATCGCTACGTGTGACACCCCAGGAACAACAAACAGCACCGTACCTGCGTCCTCCGGCAACGAGGTGGGCATGTCTTTCATGCGGCTGCTCTCCGCCCCTCCGCTTCTATTGGACGCCTGCTGTGTGACGTCGCTGTGACGCCGCCTGAACCGCCCCCTTAGAAAAGAGGCTGTTCGCCGGCCACAGCGACGTCGCTGGGAAGGTAAGTCAGTGTGTCGAGTACTAGCGATATTGTGCGCCATGGGCAGCGATTTGCCCGTGATGCACAAACGACGGGGGCGGGTGCGATCGGCAGCGACAAGTGACCTATACTCACATTTCTGAGACTTTTATTTCTACTTATTCTATCTGCCAAATTGTTTGGTTAAAACATACCCCCATTCGCAATGTGCTCTGAGTAGATATGGGTGAGCCTGCAGATGTTTGGGCTCGGAGGGTCCGGCTAGACTTAAAATAAATTCCATGTTGGAACTAGACTTGAACCTGAACTTGAGTCCGGACCCCGAACTTCAAGTCAATAGGAACCCGAACGTGTCCTGTAAAATGGTAGTAGTAAGGTCTATGAGGCTGCAAAAGTAAGTAAAATGGGTTGCTGTCCTGCTTTTATGATTAAAGCAGGACAGTTATACTAACCGAGTCTCCATGCAGCTGTCACACTGCTTTCAGGTCCGCTCAATAAACCAAATGGATATGCACTGCTTCCCCCACCCACCTTTTGTGACAGCGTCTGGGATTGATTGCAGCCAGGCTAGCTTTCTTGGTCCTGGAGTGGAGGCAGTGTAAAATAAATAAATAATAGAAAAAATTGGCTTAGCGTCCCCCGTATATTGATACCCAGCGCATATAAAGGAGACAGCTACAGACTGCAGCCCCCAGCCGTGTGTGTTATCTTGGCTGTGTATCAAAATACGAGGACTCCATACATCTTTTTTGTAATTATTTATTATATAATTTAAAAAATTGGCGTGCTGTGCCCCCTAGTTTTGATACCCAGCCAGGATAGAGCAGACAGCTATGAGCTGGAATTCTCAGGCTAGTGAGGCCCATGGATATTGTCCTCCCCAGCCTAAAAATGGCAGCCTGCAGCTGCCCCAGAATTAGCAAAACCATTAGATGTGCCAATCTAGGCACTTTACCCGGCTCATCCCGATTGCCCTGGAACGGTGGCAATCAGAGTAATATAAAGGGCTAACGACAGCTGTGATTTCATTTGAACTCCTGTATATAAAGGCAATGATGCTAATATTAGTGTTATTAGTATTTGTGGTTTTTATTCATCATCATTATTGTAGTATTATTCGGTCACTATGTGGTGGTAATATGTGGTCTGGTCATGGTGTGGTAGTATTTCTCTCTTGTATGTGGCAATTGGTCAGTATGTGGTCTGGTCATAGTGTTGTGCTATTTCCCCCTTGTATATAGTAATATTCGGTCACTATGTAGTCTGATTATGTTGAGGAAATATTTCTCTCTTGTATGTGGTTTTATTTGATCACTAGGTGGTGGAAATATGTTATCTGGTCCCTGTGTGGCAGTAATTCTCCATTGTATGTGGTATTATTGATCTTGGTACAGTAGATAGAGAAAAAATGACCTCCATACACAACACTATCAATAAAGGGAAGATTATTTACAGTAGAGATTAAATACTTGAATATTTAACTCCTCCCTGTCCTGTGACTATTACACTGTAGCAAATATGCACTTACAGATGTTCTCCGGTGAAAACAAGTAATTGTTTATTTTAAGTTGAATATTTGGTAAGCATTTAACATCAGTATTTGTAAGCCAAAACCAGGAGTGGTAAAACCAGAGCAAAAGCATAATAGAAACACTGGCACCACTTTTGCATTTTTTTACCCACTGCTGGTTTTAGCTACAAATACTGAGGTAAGATACTGACCAAATACTGAACGTGTGAACGTGGCCTAAGGATAAGTGATAACCTATTCATCAGTGGGGGTCTGATTGCTGAGACCCACACTGATCAGCAAAATGTGCAACTTTTATCCCTATTAAAGCGGAGCTCATGTCCGACTCGACCACTGATCCATTCATTCCCTCAGTAGCTGCCGAGTGCTGCACTTGTTTTTATCTGGCTGCCCCAAAGAGGATGAATGAAGCTGCGGTTACACATCCCACCTGCCACTGCATTTTATAATAGGGATATATACGTGTCCTGTCAGGAATAAAAGTTCCACCTTCTTTCGATCGGTGCGGTTTCCACTGGTCGGATTCCACAAATCAATAATATCACCTACATAACCTGTGGATTGTTGATAACTTGTTTTTTACCAAAGAACCCCTTCACTGCAAATATGACGCCCTGGCCTATCAGGTCGTCACAGGGTATTGTGCAATCTACCCTCCTTGTTTACGGATCCTGGTCCTTTGGTGTTGCTAACAGCTTAGCCAATCAAAATCCTAGGAACACTTCCCACTTTAACCTACCAGACGCACCATTGGGGGGCCTGAAGGGAATAGGGCCGCCCACATGGGGCGTTGGTGAGGGGAAAGTGAGGAAAGTGACAGTTGAGTTGAGTGGAGTTGAGCAGTGGAGAGTGAAAGGAGAGGAGGTGAAGTGACTCTCTGAGAGGGAGAGGTCACGGAGGAGAGCTCCTGTGTACTAGGTGGCAGACGTTGGTCTGGGCCTGGTAGGAGCTGGAACCCCGGTCACAGGGGACAGTGTCAAGGGGCACGGACTGCCAAGGAGGGCAGCAGGAGGCCTTGAGCTATCACCGGGCAGGGGCCAGGGCACGACGGTGTACGTGGACCCCAGGACGGAAAGTAGCTTCACGCGTTCCGGTAATTCACGCGTTCCGGTAATTTACCCGACCAGGGTGAATACTTGAAGTGTCATCCCCAACTCGCTCCAAAATCGGGGTACTAGCGCACCGATGGGATAGGACTTTCCCACTACAGTCCAAAGAAATCCTACACGTGAACCCTGAGAGCAAGCTCACTCCGTTAGCCAGATGGGTGAGCGGGACCCAAAGAGTTTTATACCCACGGGTCCAACAGAGACAAAGGTGGCAAGGACAGGGCCACAGGCTAACAGCAACACCAAGGGCACGGATCCAAGCATGCTCCCTACAAGCTACAGTGGTGTTCAGAATTCTGGTTTACAAGCTGTTGGTGTAGTTATTCCGGGACTGAGTGAGTACATTGAAAACCCCTGTTCATATCCCCAACGGCACCCAAATACCATCCCATCATCAACGAACCCTGGTACACAAACTCCCTACCCATGGAGGGGTTAAACATTAGGCTGCCACACCATCGTCACCAGTCTCCCCAACGGCAGCGGTGGTCCCTCACATTACCACGCACTGTGGGTGGCATCACGAACTTTCCAAAAAAACCCCTGTACATATCCCCCCCCTTTTTAATCGAGTGGCTGTGCGACCCCCGGGTCTCCGTCGAGCCACCGCGGATCCGGATCCGAGCAGCAACCCGGCTGCTGGCACGGGGGCGGTACACAAACTACTGTAACTGTACATCCCAGTTATGGTGCGCACAGTAGATGTGCAGGAGTCTCCTGTATTTTACAGTCGACGCTCCACTATAACAGGGATAATAGCTAACAGGTATTTACGTATTGCTGTTGTGTGGGCCCCTAGAGTCAATTCCTCCTGTGGGCCCCAGACATCCCAGTCCAACACTGATTACACATAACTTAATTTCTGGACATCTGTGGTTTGATTTCTTTGCCTGTATCAATAGCATCTTTAGGAATATATCTACTTTCTAAACGGATCACGTGTTCAATACTTATTTCACGCTAGCACTATAAAGCTATTAAATGTGAATGTGCACATATGAATTTATTTCATAGTTAATGTAATGGGAGCGCTGCTATTCTTCATTGTTTGTATTTTACAATTCAGTAGTCTGGACTCTGTGTCTTGCAAGCCCATATATCTATATATATAATTGCCTTATTCTGTCTGTCTGTCTGTCTGTCTATCTGTCTGTCTGTCTGTCATGCTCCGAAATTGTGTCCTTACGGTGACACAAAGCTGATTGGCCGCTGGGCTCGCCATGGCCCCGCCCCCCCACACGGATTGGCCTCTCGCCCCGGCTCTCTGCAGGCCCCGCCCCCCTCACGCAATGCACGCTCGCTGTGGCCCAACTGACACGGGGCTCCGATTCCCAGGTGAGTACACACACACACATCAGATCACACTCACTCTCACACACACCTCACACATCACATCCACACATCACAACATCCTGGGATATCGCTTGCTTCTACACCGGCTCCGTCAGGATCCCGGCAGCGCCAGACATAACCTTGCGATGCTGGGATCTTAACGGAGGCCGTGAAAGCTGGTAACCATTATACACATCGGGTAACTAAGGTCCCTTAGTTACCCGATGTGTATCATAGTTACCAGTGTACACCGGCTCACACTCACTCTCACACACACCTCACACACACATCACATCGCATCCACACATCAAGGTCCTGCAGCTGCGGAACATACATAACATAACAGCACACACACACACACAAATCAGATCACACTCACTCACACACACACATCACATCGCATCCAAATACTCACAACATCCTGGGATATCGCTTGCTTCTCGGCGGCGATATTGTGCTGTGAGCTTCCAGGACCTGACGGAGGATCACATGGCCAGAAGCATGTGATATCCCCGAATGTTGTGAGTATCAGCGCGTATGTGCAATATCGTCAGTGTCTGTGTGTGTGAGTGTATGCGATCGGGTGTGTGTGAGTGGATGCGATCGGTTGTGTGTGTGAGTGGATGCGATCGGTTGTGTGTGTGAGTGGATGCGATCGGTTGTGTGGGTGAGTGGATGCGATCGGTTGTGTGGGTGAGTGGATGCGATCGGTTGTGTGGGTGAGTGGATGCGATCGGGTGTGGGTGAGTGTCGGCAGAGGAGCACGGCGTGCTGGAGGAGGCTGGGAGCAGAGAGGCTGATCTTGGGGAAGGCTGGGAGGGGGAGGCTGATGCTGAGGGAGGCTGGAAGGAGAGAGGCTGAGCAAACGTGCTCCATCCGCCATACTGCGCACTCCCCATCGTGCTGCATCCCCCATGCTGCGCACTCCCAAACGTGGTCCATCCGCCATGCTGCGCACTCCCAAACGTGGTCCATTCGCCATGCTGCGCACTCCCAAACGTGGTCCATCCGCCATGCTGCGCACTCCCAAACGTGCTCCATCCGCCATACTGCGCACTTCCAAACGTGCTCCATCCGCCATACTGCGCACTCCCCATCGTGCACCATCCGGCATACTGCGCACTCCCAAGCGGATGGAGCATGATGGGGGGTGCGCAGCATGGCGGATGGAGCACGTTTGGGAGTGCGCAGCATGGCGGATGGAGCACGTTTGGGAGTGCGCAGCATGACGGATGGAGCACGTTTGGGAGTGCGCTGCATGACGGATGGAGCACGTTTGGGAGTGCGCAGCATGCCGGATGGTGCACGATGGGGAGTGCGCAGTATGGCGGATGGAGCACGTTTGGGAGTGCGCAGTATGGCGGATGGAGCACGTTTGGGAGTGCGCAGCATGGCGGATGGAGCACGTTTGGGAGTGCGCAGCATGGCGGATGGACCACGTTTGGGAGTGCGCAGCATGGCGGATGGAGCACGTTTGGGAGTGCGCAGCATGGCGGATGGAGCACGTTTGGGAGTGCGCAGCATGGTGGATGGAGCACGTTTGGGAGTGCGCAGCATGGCGGATGGAGCACGTTTGGGAGTGCGCAGCATGCCGGATGGTGCACGATGGGGAGTGCGCAGTATGGCGGATGGAGCACGTTTGGGAGTGCGCAGCATGGCGGATGGAGCACGTTTGGGAGTGCGCAGCATGGCGGATGGACCACGTTTGGGAGTGCGCAGCATGGCGGATGGAGCACGTTTGGGAGTGCGCAGCATGGCGGATGGAGCACGTTTGGGAGTGCGCAGCATGGCGGGTGGAGCACGTTTGGGAGTGCGCAGCATGGCGGATGGAGCATGATAGAGGGTGCGCAGCATGGCGGATGGAGCACGTTTGGGAGTGCGCAGCATGGCGGATGGAGCACGTTTGGGAGTGTGCAGCATGGCGGATAGAGCACGATGGGGAGTGCGCAGCATGGCGGATGGAGCACGTTTGGGAGTGCGCAGCATGGGGGATGCAGCACGATGGGGAGTGCGCAGTATGGCGGATGGAGCACGTTTGGGAGTGCGCAGCATGGCGGATGGACCACGTTTGGGAGTGCGCAGCATGGCGGATGGAGCACGTTTGGGAGTGCGCAGCATGGGGGATGCAGCACGATGGGGGGTGCGCAGCATGGGGGATGGAGCACGATGGGAGGTGCACACCTCCCCCCAACACACACACACACGCGCACTGCACAACACACACACACTAGGAATCACAAACAACGCACTACACAGACACCCACACACACAGACAACGCTGCACACACAAATATACGCACATACTGCACAACACACACATTGCTCAAAACATACCTCCCCCCAAAACACACCACACCCACACAAACCGCACAACACACACACACAACGCTACAGACACACAGCGCTCCACAAACAACGCAACACACGCAACACACATACAACACCACTCTCACCCCCCGCGACACTCAGAACATGTACAGCGCCCTACACAAACACTTGGTAACTACACACAACAACATCTATATATATATATATATATATATATAACAAAAATCATACATGAACTACACAATACGTAAATTCTAGAATACCCGATGCGTAGAATCGGGCCACCTTCTAGTATACTATATATATATATATATATATATATATATATATATATACATATATATACATATATACAGTTAGGTCCAGAAATATTTGGACAGTGACACAATTTTCGCGAGTTGGGCTCTGCATGCCACCACATTGGATTTGAAATGAAACCTCTACAACAGAATTCAAGTGCAGATTGTAACGTTTAATTTGAAGGTTTGAACAAAAATATCTGATAGAAATTGTAGGAATTGTACACATTTCTTTACAAACACTCCACATTTTAGGAGGTCAAAAGTAATTGGACAAATAAACCAAACCCAAACAAAATATTTGTATTTTCAATATTTTGTTGCGAATCCTTTGGAGGCAATCACTGCCTTAAGTCTGGAACCCATGGACATCACCAAACGCTGGGTTTCCTCCTTCTTAATGCTTTGCCAGGCCTTTACATCCGCAGCCTTCAGGTCTTGCTTGTTTGTGGGTCTTTCCGTCTTAAGTCTGGATTTGAGCAAGTGAAATGCATGCTCAATTGGGTTAAGATCTGGTGATTGACTTGGCCATTGCAGAATGTTCCACTTTTTTGCACTCATGAACTCCTGGGTAGCTTTGGCTATATGCTTGGGGTCATTGTCCATCTGTACTATGAAGCGCCGTCCGATCAACTTTGCGGCATTTGGCTGAATCTGGGCTGAAAGTATATCCCGGTACACTTCAGAATTCATCCGGCTACTCTTGTCTGCTGTTATGTCATCAATAAACACAAGTGACCCAGTGCTATTGAAAGCCATGCATGCCCATGCCATCACGTTGCCTCCACCATGTTTTACAGAGGATGTGGGGTGCCTTGGATCATGTGCCGTTCCCTTTCTTCTCCAAACTTTTTTCTTCCCATCATTCTGGTACAGGTTGATCTTTGTCTCATCTGTCCATAGAATACTTTTCCAGAACTGAGCTGGCTTCATGAGGTGTTTTGCAGCAAATTTAACTCTGGCCTGTCTATTTTTGGAATTGATGAATGGTTTGCATCTAGATGTGAACCCTTTGTATTTACTTTCATGGAGTCTTCTCTTTACTGTTGACTTAGAGACAGATACACCTACTTCACTGAGAGTGTTCTGGACTTCAGTTGATGTTGTGAACGGGTTCTTCTTCACCAAAGAAAGTATGCGGCGATCATCCACCACTGTTGTCATCCGTGGACGCCCAGGCCTTTTTGAGTTCCCAAGCTCACCAGACAATTCATTTTTTCTCAGAATGTACCCGACTGTTGATTTTGCTACTCCAAGCATGTCTGCTATCTCTCTGATGGATTTTTTCTTTTTTTTCAGCCTCAGGATGTTCTGCTTCACCTCAATTGAGAGTTCCTTAGACCGCATGTTGTCTGGTCACAGCAACAGCTTCCAAATGCAAAACCACACACCTGTAATCAACCCCAGACCTTTTAACTACTTCATTGATTACAGGTTAACGAGGGAGACGCCTTCAGAGTTAATTGCAGCCCTTAGAGTCCCTTGTCCAATTACTTTTGGTCCCTTGAAAAAGAGGAGGCTATGCATTACAGAGCTATGATTCCTAAACCCTTTCTCCAATTTGGATGTGAAAACTCTCATATTGCAGCTGGGAGTGTGCACTTTCAGCCCATATTATATATATAATTGTATTTCTGAACATGTTTTTGTAAACAGCTAAAATAACAAAACTTGTGTCACTGTCCAAATATTTCTGGACCTAACTGTATTTATTTATTTTACTACACAGTATAGACACGCCCACCAGCTGCTGTGATTGGGTGCAGTGTGCGTTTTTACACTAGCGATCTTATTTTTTTTTTTTTTTTTTAAATTAAAGTCAGTATACTTACCTTTTTTTCTGCTGTTCTCAGTCATACTTACATTGGCGCTCGGTTTTTTTCTTCCCCCGGCTCATACCGCTCCCCGATCACCAGTGCGGCGAGGAACAGCTGTGCAGAGAATACGCAGCAACAATTACTTTGAATATGCCGGCGTACTCCAGGATGGTCCAGCGTCGCTTCCAGCTCTGCTGCATGAAGGTGACCGGAGCTGCAGAAGACACCGCCGCTCCTGTCAGCTCCACGCAGCTAATGAAGGGAATAGCGCGATCAGCTGTATTCAGCATTGGCCGCGAGTAACCTCAGTGACAGCTCAGCTGATCGCACTATTCCTTATTACCCCGATTTGCCAACGCACCAGGGCAAATCGGGAAGAGCCGGGTACAGTCCCAGAACTGTCGCATATAATGTATGCGGCAATTCTGGGCGGCTGCTGACTGATATTGTTAGGCTGGGGGGCTCCCCATAACGTGGGGCTCCCCATCCTGAGAATACCAGCCTTCAGCCATATGGCTTTATCTGGCTGGTATTAAAATTGGGGGAGACCGCATGCCGTTTTTTTTAATTATTTATTTATTTATTTTACTGCACAGTATAGACACGCCCACCAGCTGCTGTGATTGGGTGCAGTGAGACAGCTGTCACTCAGCGTGGGGGGCGTGTCTGACTGCAACCAATCACAGGCGTCTGTGAGTGGGGAAAGCAGGGAATACGAGATTGATTAATGAGCGGCCGGCATATTCAAAGTAATTGTTGCTGCGTATTCTCTGCACAGCTGTTCCTCGCCGCGCCGGGGATCGGGTATCGGTGAGTATGAGAGACGGCTGCTCACTTCAGTCACTCGGGGGATTAGCGGTCACTGGTGAATCCTTCACAGGTGACCGCTAATCAGTACGCGGCACACAGACAGAGCCGCGGCATGACAATGAAGTCGGGTAAAGTTCACCCGAGTTCATTCTCATCGCGCAACTCTGTCTGCTGTCAGCCGACATGTATCAACGACATTGTGCAACACACAAACGGACATTCCATATGGACATTCCACGTACACATACACGGGCATGTTACACACAAACACGGACATTTTACACGTACACATGGCTCGCATACGCCATCACATGGATACCATATGTACCGGAGAAACGCCCCAAAAAAATGGAACACGGACCCGAAAAACAGACCGTGTCACACGGACTTTTTTTGCGGAAGTGTGTTTTAGGCCTGAACAACTATGTTGAATAATCTTTGTTTTCAGATCATTTGAGAGTTGTTTTGAGGAGCCCATGATGCCACTCTTCATAGAAGATTCAAATAGGAGAACAACTTGCAAGTGGCCACCTTAAATACCTTTTCTCATGATTGGATACACCTGCCTATGAAGTTCAAAGCTCAATGATGTTACAACACTAATTTAGTGCTTTAGTAAGTCAGTAAAAAGTAGTTAGGAGTGTTCAAATCAAGAAATTGATAAGGGTGCCCATACTTTTGCACCGGTCAAATTTTGTTTAAATGCGAATTGCACATTTTCTGTTAGTACAATAAACCTCATTTCAATCCAGAAATATTACTCAGTCCATCAGTTATTAGATATATGAAAATGAAATAGCTGTTGCAAAAACCCAAATTGTTATAAAGAAAAAAGGTTAACATTAATAGGGGGCCCAAACCTTTTTCATGTGACTGTATATATATATATATATATATATATATATATATATATGTCTATACACACACACACACACACACACACACACATATATATATATATATATATATATATATATATATATATACAGTATAGACCAAAAGTTTGGACACACCTTCTCATTCAAAGAGTTTTCATCAAAACTATGAATTAAAACATGTGGAATGAAATACTTAAAAAAGTGTGAAACATCTGAAAATATGTCTTATATTCTAGGTTCTTCAAAGTAGCCACCTATTGCTTTCATTACTACTTTGCACACTCTTGGCATTCTCTTGATGAGCTTCAAGAGGTAGTCACCGGAAATTGTTTTCCAACAGTCTTGAAGGAGTTCCTAGAGATGCTTAGCACTTGTTGGCCCTTTTGCCTTCACTCTGCAGTGCAGCTCACCCCAAAATATCTCGATTGGGTTCAGGTCTGGTGACTGTGGAGGCCAGGTAATCTGGCATAGCATCCCATCACTCTCCTTCTTAGGCAAATAGCCCTTACACAACCTGGAGGTGTGTTTGGGGTCATTGTCCTGTTGAAAAATAAATGATGGTCCAATTAAACACAAACTGGATGGAATAGCAGGCCACTGCAAGATGCTGTGGTAGGCTTGCTGGTTCTGTATGCCTTCAATTTTGAATAAATCCCCAACAGTGTCACCAGCAAAGCACACCCACACCATCACACCTCCTCCTCCATGCTTCACGGTGGGAACCAGCCATGTAGAGTCCATCCGTTCACCTTTTCTACAAAGACACGGTGGTTGAATCCAAAGATCTCAAATTTGTACTCATCAGACCAAAGCACAGATTTCCACTGGTCTAATGTCCATTCCTTGTGTTCCTAAGCCCAAACAAGGCTCTTCTGCTTGTTGCCTGTCCTTAGCAGTGGCTTCCTAGCAGCTATTTTACCATGAAGGCCTGCTGCACAAAGTCCCCTCTTAGTTGTTCTAGAGATGAGAAGGTGTGTCCAAACTTTTGGTCTGTACTGTATATATAAAGAGAGAGAGAGAGAGAGAGAACAGCACAAAAAACAAATACAAAAGAGGCAAATTGGACATACATTTCATACAAAACCTCAAAAATGGTCAGGACAAAATTATTGGGACCATTAAATTAATATTTTGTAGCACACCCTTTATAACAAGTAATTTAAATAGTTGAGATCGATCACTTCTATAGCGATCAACAAGCTTCTTACACCTCTCAACAGGAATTTTGAACTACTCTTCTTTTGCAAATTGCTTCAGATTTCTCATATCAGCAATTTTAAGATCTCTCCATGGGTATTCAATAGTATTTAGATCTGTACTCATTGCTGCCACTTCAAAACTCTCCTGCCCTTTGTTTCCATCCATTTTTGGGTGATTCTTGAAGTATGTTTCGGGTCATTGTCCTGCTGCAAGACCCATGACCTAGGATGCATATTCAAGCTTTCTAACACTGGGCATTACATTGCCACCAAAAATCCTTTAGTAATCTTCAGATTTCATGATGTTTTGCACACAGTCAAAGTACCCCATGCCAAAGACAGCAAAATAGCCCCAAAACATCTTTGAACCTCCACCATATTTGACTGTAGATACTGTATTCTTTTTTTCTGTAGGCCTATTTTTTTTGGGGGGGGGGGGGGGGGGGGTAAACAGTAGAATGATGTGCTTTACCAAAAAACTCTATCTTGGTCTCATCTGTCCAGAAAATGTTTCCCAGAAGAATTTTAGCTTTCTCATGTACATTTTGGCATATTTTTTTTATGTCTCTGTGTCAGTATAGGGGTCCTCCTGGGTCTCTTGCCACAGCGTTTCATGTCAATCAAATGTTGACAGGTAGTTTGTGCTGAGCCTGCAGGACAGTTTAAATTTCTTTGGAATTTAATTGGGGTTCCATATCCACTATTTGAACTCTCTTGCTTTGAAACCCTTCATCAATTTTTCTCTGACAACCTCATCGAGGTAGATTAGCTACAGTGTCATGGGTTGTAAACTTCCTCATTATGTTGGGCATGGCGGATTTCATTTTCTGGAACAATTTTAAGGGTTCCAACACATTCGGCCATAACTGTGTGTATATATATGTATATATATATATATATATACACACACAGAGAGAGAGAGAGAGAGAGAGAGAGAGTGAGTGAGAGATTTTACAATATTAAATGTAATTCAAGAAAATGTGTGCTTATTATCCCTCATCCCATTACTTTTAAATAGTTTTTCCAGTTTCAGAAAACCCTCTTCTCTTGGATGCAGTTTGGTCTTAAAAAATAATCTGTACTTTACACACCCTCCTTGGGTCCAGAGCTGAGGTCCTCTGCTCCAAGTGTCTGTTAGTGTCTGAAGTGCTGCCGTACTATCGACTTCGCTGCAGCCAGTAACTGAGCTCAATAACTGTCCAAGTTGACAGCATGAGTTGATCAAAGTCACTGAGTTCACTGATCATCATGCTGTCAAAAGAGTGCTGACAATAAGGGTAGGTCACACGATAGAATAAAAATTTAGTCCGATTTTCATCCACAAAAGTGGGATGATTTTTTTCTCACTAGTTATCCATGTAAATCTGCTTTTTACAGCAGCAGCAATTAATCATTTACAGGACCATTTACCATTTCCTATGTTACAGAATTGCAATGTATCTGTCGCGCCCCGGGGCCGCCGAGCTGCTCAGATCTGGGAGGTCCGTGGCTGGAGGGATCCCGGACCCAGGGGCATCGTCAAACAGTTTTGAAATGAAAAATAAAAATAAAATAAAACTCCGACTACGATACTCTCGGTTTGTGGACAGGGACGATATTGCCGTGACTGCAGGTTCCCACTGGGGATGACGGATGGGGGCAGCGTGGATGGTGGAGCTCTCCGAGAGAAGGGCTTTTCCCCAGGGGTAGGTGAAGGGTTAACGTGGAGGTGCGCGGTAATGAAGCAGTCCAGACAAGGAAAGCAGTTTGATGGTGTTTACTCACTGGTTCGACACCCTGAGACATACTGGATTCCAGGTGCGTCCTTGTCTTGATGGCTATGCCTGCCAACCTGGTGCCACTCTCCACCTGTGAACTCCTGTGTATGTGGGTCCTCCCTGACGTGGAGCACTTGGAGGTCCTCCTGGTGTCTGGGTCCTGCTGCAGGCAGCTTGGACTATTTAAGGGAATATGTCCCGGTCCCCACTTTGCTGCTGATGCCTCGGACGTTAAAGGGTGGCAGATGAGTCCTGGAAACCCACCCACCTGGCAGAGTTAACAGAGGGCTTGAAGTCCATGTCTGTTCTGGGGATCTGCACTCCTGCGTGCAAAGTACTGTGAGCTTTGGTTGTCCACCCCACAAGGTCCCTGTGTCCTTGGGGCTTGCTCTCTAACACCACAGCTACTTTTCTCCTCTGAGTGGCTGTTCTTACAACTCAGGTATTTGCAGTCTCTTTCTCCTTCTTTCTATGTGTCTCAAGAGCCTTTGGTCTTTCTTGACACCCTTCCTCTTTCTCTGTCAACACCTAACTCACAACCTTCTAATTCCTCCTCCTAAACTCTTCTCACTGTCTCACACACCCACACTCCCCAGGTCACTGTCCCCTCCCCCAGGTGTGGTCTCTTCTTCCCAGTTGGCTGCCTGTTATCTACAGTGCCCAGCCCTGTCATCTGGCTAAGTGAAACTCCCAGCCGGGCACACGAGTGTGAATGTCCTGGTGTGCTATTGTGTGTGTAGTGGCTGGCACAGTTATGTTGGACTTGGGCTGTTACTTTAATTGTTACCTTATTATTGTGACACCTGGTTACCGCAGGGGCGTCACATATCCATAAATATCGGATGCCATACTGTGACATCTGTTTTTGTGGTCACACTCATAGACTTAAATAAGGAAGTGTCATTAGATCTCAAGCATGCTGTGATTTTTTTCACTCACAAATTCTGCACTACCCAATTGAATAACAGTGGTCTGAGTACTGTCCGTTTTTTCATGGACAAGACAAGACAGAAAAATAAGGTTGTGTATAAAGATGAGCAAACCTTTAGAGGTTCGGCAGCAGGCGAGCCTAGCTCCACAGGCTCGAATTTGACCCAAACCCTGGATCAAGTCACTGATTGGCAGTTTGAGTCTCCGCCCACATACAGCCAGCCATAAGCAGATCCCTTCCAGGGGAGGGTGGGCAGGCTCTTTTCAAACTTTTTTTCTTGTTGCATGCTACATTTGCACACTCTGTGGTTAACCCCAGTGTGCGCTGTTCAAACACTGCAAGTGACTCGCACATGACTCAGACCAGAGTGTATCCAAGCACAGCGTTGCTTACACGAGCTTTGTTTGCACGTAAAGCATCCGATCCTCGAACCTGAACCTTCATTTTTAAATTGGTGTTCGATTCAAAAACTGAACCTCATGTTCGTTCATCTTTAGTTGTGCAAACCTGGCCTAAAGGTGAGTAAAGAACATTGTCTGTTTAAGGACTGCGACACATATCCGTGCCGCCGGTATGTGTTTGCCATTTTTTGCATGTACCGGCAGCACGGAGACACGTTCAGCAATGCTACCCTATTGTAGCAGGCACACACACGTAAAACCACACGGAACGTGTGTCCGTGTGCGTTTGTACGTGTGTGCGTTTTTCTAAACGCTGACATGTCAGTTTTTTCTCCGGCAGCACGGGTGTCACACGGCCCGCACCCGTACCACACGGGTGTAGTGTGGATGCGGTCCCGTGTGACACGCGCCGGAGAAAACACACGTGTCAGTGAAAAAAAACCAAAACATTTACTCACCTTCTCCAGCCCTCCTGTCTCTGCTGCCACTTGCTGCCGACCGCCGCTCATTATTCTCATTTAATATTCACTTCACTGCCTGGCAGCAGCAGCAGCGGGGAGACGGGAGGGCTGGAGACTGAAGACCAGCACCACGGACAGCAGGAAGGACCACGTGAGTATGTAAATAACCTGTTCTCCGTATGTTATCACGGATAGCATGCGGAGAACACACGTGGCCCGCACGTACCAGAGACACGTGTTTACCTGCACGCAACACGCACGGGAAATACGTGTCTCTCGGCACGTGCGTGATTTTCACGTGAGTGTGGCAGAGGCCTAAGACAAACTGTAGCTGGAGGACAGTGGTTTTCAGAAATTGGAAAAATACTTTTATGATGTCATAATATCTTGAATATCTGTATTGAAGATAAATTTAAGAAATTGATCCTGATCCATTGATAGGTAAACCTTCTGCATTCACATCTACCTTCATCATTTCTGCCGTTTCTATCTGTCATAGAAGGTGAACAATGAAATTGATGGCAGTGCCAGAACCATAACATGATAAAACCACCGAAGCTCCATGGACACCACTGTTAATGGGGTCAGTCGCATTTCTGTAAGGATGTCCATCATTTTACCTGAAAAAATAGTACAGCATGCTGGGTTATTTTTTTCAGTAACTTTGATAGAATATGTGACGGAGACTCTGAACCTTCAATGTGGATGTGAGCACATCTTATCTCTGAATTCTATGGATTGCAGCTCCAAATAGCTACATTACAAATTCAACAATGCTATCTATGTGGGGAAGTCTTCTATATGTACTCCATTAATATATTATCTGGACATACCTTTCATTAAATATTTTTTTCTTCCAGTAGATAATATCTTTACATGTTAATTTACCATAGCATGAAGACTACACTATGAATATTGGTTCAGGTCAGATCATAATAGATCTATTTTTAGTTGTGTCTATTATAAAACTCTAAGCGACATTTATTTGCTTTCATTTTGCTGATGTAGTGCTGCACATATAAATGTAAAAAAAAGTGTAAAAAATTACAGCTCATTTGCTGCATTTTCCTGGCCAGTAAGCAGTTCATAAAACGGTATGTTCAGATATGACTCTCCGCTGACTGATTTATTCACTCTATCACTTGTTAGTAAATCTCACATGAATATATAATGAGACAAGATGTTCCATTTGCATAAAAAATAACATTTCTAGCAAGTTCCCTATCCAGTTAATATGAATCATGCAATCCACATCTATTTGTATAGACGCACAGCTTGACATGTTTATTACCAATCAAAAATGTAACAGGATGACAATGATGGTAATATAAGTTCTGCCTTACAGAACATGTAAGGGGAAATGTCACTCTTGCTCTGACACAAACGTTCTAGCCCTGGAGTGATAGCAGGCAGTAGATAGTTAGTATATTGAAACTTTTCGAGATATCCGCCCAAAAAATTATATTGACGTGTGGTCTTCTAGACATGGCCCCTTAAAGAAGATATTGAAGTGTGGCCTTCTAGAGACGACCCCTTAAAGAAGCTATTGAAGTGTGGCCTTCTAGACATGGCCCCGCAAAGAAGATATTGAAGTGTGGCCTTCTAGACATCACCCCCTCAAAGAAGATATTAAAGTTTGGCCTTCTAGACATGGCTCCTCAAAGAAGATACTGAAGTGTAGCCTTCTAGACAAGGCCCCTCAAAGAAGATATTGAAGTGTGGCCTTCTAGACATGGCCCCTCAAAGAAGATATTGAAGTGTGGCCTTCTAGACATGGCCCCTCAAAGAAGATAAACAGTGTGCATAGTACATAATCAGACTGAAATCTGTCATGTGAAATCTGATATGGTTCATTGATCTTCTTCTTCATAGTGACTTTTTACATTTTCTGTTTCTGATCCTTACCTCAACTTTATTCTTGTCGCAGGTACAGTACATGGGTCTCTAACACAATCTTTTTAGCATTTGACCAAAATAGTTTTGTTACAATCAGTAATTATGTTAATGTTAACTTTCCCAGCATTATTTTGTTGCTGATTTTTTCTAAGTACACCGAAAGAAAATCAATATACAATGTACTCAAGAGCAACTGTATTTTAATTTGATATATTGATTTTTTTGAAAATTGGTTCATGTTACAATTAATTACCATTTTCCTTCCATTTTTTTGAGCTGCTCCACCGTTCCAAGGCATTGCCACTTGGAGATGAATTCTTAACCCTTTCATAATATATAATGTAAATTTACGTCATATGTCGTGTCCCTGCCTTTGATTCAGGCACCTACACCGAGCCTGCATCTTTCCCCACACATGATGGCTGATTTAATCAGCCACCATGTGCCTTTAACCGTTGTGGGTAGATCAGAGTTCTGTCTGGTGCTGTTAACCAGTTAAATCCTGCTGTCAATGTCTGACAGTGGTATTTAAATGGAGTCTATCATCAGATTTTTGCCACCTAATATGAGCAACATAACATAGGGGCTGAGATCCTGATTCCAGGGATGTCACTTACTGGGCTGCTTAGTGTAGTTTTCATAAAATCCCTGTTTGATCAGCAGTAGATTATCATTAAAGGACTACTTGGCGAGCTGCAGGTAGTCCAGCATATTCCTGAGCTCTGTATAACTGCTAGATCTGCAACAGAGAAAACATTGATTTTATCAAAATTAGAGTAAACAGCTCAGAAAGTCACACATTGCTGGAATCAGGGTCTCTGTCTCTACATTATACTGCTATCAGATTGGGTAGCAAAAACCTGGTGACAGATTCCCTTTAACACGCGCCAGCAGGGTAGCGTGCCATTCCTCCTGCCCATTGGCGTACCCATAATGTGATCACAGGGTGCCGATGCATTGTCACAATAGTTGGGGGTCTGCTGAAGATGCTCATGCCTGTCATTATACACCTGTGAATGCAGGCCTATGGCTGGCATTTATAGGAGATTGTGATTTCTCCTCTAGTGTGCAATACTAATGCACTGCTGTATAAAGCACAGATGATCAGTTGAAGCTTCAAGCCCCCTTCAACAGTTGCCTGGGACTACTAAATCCAGTATAAAGTAAAATTAAAATAAAAAAAAAACTAAAACACATGAAAAAAACCCCACAAAATATACAAAAGTTCAGATCATCCCTTGTTATGGGGTGACCAGTAGATTAAGACCAGGGGGTATATATCCCAATTGCCAGTCGGGGCCCACCGTGCTCCAGATGGCAAAGGAGCTGCTGGCACCCTGTGAGTTAGGCGGAGACTATAGAGCTGATGACTCAGAGATAACCCAGTAGACCTGGGAACCGGTCACGTGTGTAAGGACACGTCAGACCGGACGACAACCCAGTTAGCGTTTCAGTGGAGCGGGCACTACTCCAACCACGTGTGTACGGAAGACGTCAGGCCGGATGGTAACCAATTAGTGTTGACCGAGAAGACCGCTGCGACAGCGCCCTGTCGGCCACGTATGTAAGACAGGTTATGCCGAGTAGTCCTCCGATTAGCGTTTCTGGTCACCACTCGACTGGCCACGTGTGTGAAGGACACGTCAGACCAGGTAGTCACATCAGTAGAATTTGACTGGGAAGCCGAGGAGGATAATAGGGTTCACACACCCAAACCAGGAACACCCTGTTAACTTCACAGGGGTTCTGGGATACGCTGTCCATGCGCGTAGAGGGCACAACTGGACAGCTGTCACAGCAGGTACGCTGTCCGTGTGCATAGAGGGCACTTTCGGACAGGAGACGCCGCAGGTATGCTGTCTGTGTGCGTAGAGGACACAACTGGACAAGTAACGCAGCAGGTACGCTGTCCGTGTGCGTAGAAGGCACAAACGGACAGGTGACGCAGCAGCCGCAGCCCAGTTAATGATGACAGTAATGTCAGCTTCATTACTATGTACAGACAGTATACACAGTGAGAAGCAAAGAGCAAAGTCAACTCTGCTTCATATTGTGCACAGACAGTCTATACAGAGTGAGAAGCACAGAGAGCCATGTCAGGTCTGCTACATCGATCTGGTCAGAGCGATGCAGCAGGCTGACAGTGACGGGATGATTGCAATTGCGTCTCACATTGCATCACCCCACTCTCCTGACAGCAGCGCTTCAGCTGTGGAAATACATGCAGCTGAGCTGCTGCCATCGGGAGATTGTGCGCCATGATGTGATGACACTTACATCATGGCGCACAAGGACCTTTGATGACGTATTACTGACGTGACCAGTCTGTAGCCAATGAGTTAATACAACATTCACACGTGACTGGTCACATGGGTATGATATCACGGTAGGTCCTTTTAGCCGGAGGTGATTATCGGGGGAACAGCAATGATTGGACGGACGTGGAAGCAGAAGCGCCAGGAGACAGAGTCTGCAGGACGCATCGCGGGACCTGTAAGTATGATCATAATGTTTTTTTAATAACAGGCTTTTTTTAACAGCTCCTGGACCCGAACAGTTACACGAACTGTAGCACGAATGTCGCAGAAAGCTCGTATTCGGGGTCGTATGCACGAACACCATGTGTTCGGTACGGACACCGAACTTTACAGTTCGGGTTCGCCCATCCCTAGTTACAGGTCATGGCCCGGGAAATGGTGACATTTTTATTCACAATTTTTTTTCACTACTTAAATAAAAAACAAAATTACATATGTTTGATATCTACATACGCATACTGGCCTGTCATATTGTCAGGTCAGTTTTATCACAAAGTGAACATGGTAAATAACCTACGTCCCCCCCCCAAAAAAAAATAAAAAAATTGTGAAATTTCACTTTTTTTTTGCTATTTTAATGCACTTGGAATTTTGTTTCTCATTTTCTAGTACTCTATATGGTAATATGAATGTTGCATTCAAAAATACAACTTTTCCCACAAAAACAAGCTACTATATGGCTATATTGATGGAAAAAAAATTACGGCTCTTGAAAGAGGTTGACGAAAAAATGAAAAATGGCAACGGCGTGAAGGGATCTTTAAACCTTTGTTGAGCATTCTTCTACGGAAATGTTATGTTAAATTGTAATGGAGCTGCCAGTCACAAGATATTGATATCTTATTATTAGGGTAGGTCCTCAATATCAGATTTATGGGGGTCCAACATTCAGCACGCCCACCTATCAGCTGTTGTAAGCTCAGGTGGTAGGATGTAAATATATTAAACAAAACTTAATTCAATGTGTAGCAGATGCTGTTTGGTGCTGTAGAACATTTCCTATTTCTGCAATTCTTCATGGCAGCTGCATCTATACAGTGAATGGAGCATTGTAATGCAACACTGTTCACTGGAACTCCGCCAGAGCTGAGTGGGGGTACCAGATGTCAGATCATTACCAATTTTATACTGATTATTATCTATTCTGAGGATAGGTACTACAGAATAGCTCAATTTCAATAGCTGTTCTGCTGTACCTGGCAGTAGTTACTGCACATTTGATGAATCTGATGAATTTGCGTATTATAGCTTATCACAGCTGACTGGTAGGTGTTCCCAGTATCAGACCACCATCAACTTGATATAGGGGGTGTTAGTCACCCCCCCCCCCTAAATTCTGCTATACAGATAATCTGTTGTAAGCTAGAGCAACAGCCAAATTAAAATAATTCCAACAGAGTTGCACTGTGAAGCTCATTTCATTGTGTAGCAGCCACTGCCGGACAATGTGGATCAGCTCCTATTGGTTGTTGATCTGTATTACCCGGCAGCGGATGCTGCGCAATGACTGGAGCTGCATAGTGCTTTTATGTGTTTAAGACAAATGATCAGTGGGGGGGGTCAGGTATTGGACTCTCACCAATCTGAAATTTGATGACCTAACACAAGGCTAGGTCAACGAAGTCTTGTGACTGGACAACCCCTTTTAAGTTATAGCAATTTATCTTTGTAAAATAAATTACTTTGATTTTTAGGTTATATATTCAGTGCATCATCAACGTTCTAAAATTTTTGCTTCATATTCTGCATTTGTATTGATCTGTTTTATTGTAAATAAAAAAATTGCTAGATCATATACCTTTGCTTAGAGCAGCATGGTATCTATTTGGTTAGCACTGGGTTCAAATCCCTCCAAGAACAACATCTGCAAGTAGCTTGTATATTCTTCCCATATTTGTGTGGGTTTCATCTAGTACCTCCAGTTTCTTTCCATACTCAAAAGACATACTAATAGGCAATTTAAATTGGGAGACAGATATGATGTTGTTTGTTGCTGTAGAAATAATGGTGCTATATACTAGGGTTCCCCAACTCCAGTCCTCGAGGGCCGCCAACAGTGCATGTTTTCAGGATTTCCTTAGCATTGCATGGGTGTTGGAGTCATCAACTGTGCAGGTGATTAAATTATCACATGTGCAATACTAAGGAAATCCTGAAAACATGCACTGTTGGCGGCCCTTGAGGATTTCCTTTGTATTTTGGCAACTTTTTTTTTGTCTTATACATTTTTAAATTAACAACAAAAAAAAATATGGGCCTATGCAAAAGTATGGGCACCCTGCATGGTTAGTACTTAGTAGCACCCCCTTTAGCAAGTATCACAGCTTGTAAACGCTTTTTGTAGCCAGTCAAGAGTCTTTTTTTTATTCTTTTTTAGGGATTTTCATCCATTCTTTCAGGTAGAAGTCTTCCAGTTCTGTGAGATTCTTTGGCTGTCTTACATGCACTGCTCTTTTGAGGTCTAGCCACAGCTAGTCAATGATGTTCAGATTAGAGGAATAAGAGTACCATTGTTAAACCTTCAGCTTGCGCCTTTTGAGGTAGTCTATTGTGGATTTTGACATGTGTTTAGGATTAGTATCCATTTGTATAATTTGTAGAAGCCATCCTCTTTTCAACTTAAGCATTTTACTGATGGTGTTATGTTTGCATCAAGAATTTGTTGAAATTTAATTTAATTCATTCTTCGCTCTACCCTTAAAATGTCCTCCGTGCCATTGGCTCCAACCTTACCCCAAATCATGATTGATCCACCCCCATGCATAATGATTGGCAATATGTTCTTTTCCTGAAATTCTGAGCCCTTTTTTTTCCACACATAAAGTACAGACCAAAAGTTTGGACACACCTTCTCATTCAAACAGTTTTCTTTATTTTCATGACTCTGAAAATTGTAGATTCACATTGAAGGCATCAAAACTATGAATTAACACATGTGGAATGAAATACTTAACAAAAATACTTAACAAAAAAGTTTGAAACAACTGAAAATATGTCTTAACCGCCCCATCGGTTGTGCGTCACGGGCAAATCGTTGCCCGTGGCGCACAACGTCGCTTACACCCATCACACGGACTTACCTTCCTTGCAACATCGCTGTGGCTGACTAACCGCCTCCTTTCTAAGGGGGCGGTTCATGCGGCGTCACAGCGACGTCACGCGGCAGCCGTCCAATAGAAGCAGAGGGGCGGAGATGAGCGGGGCAGAAAATCCCGCCCACCTCTTTCCTTCCTCATTGCCGGTGGACGCAGGTAAGGAGATGTTTGTCGTTCCTGCGGTGTCACACATAGCGATGTGTGATGCCGCAGGAACGACGAACAACCAGCAGCATGCACCACCAATGATATTATGAAAAGGAGCGACGTGTCAACGATCAACGGTTTTTGACGTTTTTGTGATTGTTGATTGTCGCTTCTAGCTGTCACATGCTGCGATGTCGATAATGATGCCAGATGTGCATTACAAACACCGTGACCCCGACGATATATCGTTAGCGATGTCGCAGCGTGTAAAGCACCCTTTATATGGCATTCTTTTGATGAGCTTCAAGAGGTAGTCACCGGAAATGGTCTTCCAACAGTCTTGAATGAGTTCCCAGAGATGCTTAGCACTTGTTGGCCCTTTTGCCTTCACTCTGCAGTCTAGCTCACCCCAACCCATCTCGATTGGGTTCAGGTCTGGTGACTGTGGAGGCCAGGTCATCTGGCATAGCACCCCATCACTCTCCTTCTTAGTCAAATAGCCCTTACACAGCCTGGAGGTGTGTTTGGGGTCATATTGAAAAATAAATGATGGTCCAACTAAACGCAAACCGGATGGAATAGCATGCCACTGCAAGATGCTGTGGTAGCCATGCTGGTTCAGTATGCCTTCAGTTTTGAATAAATCCCCAACAGTGTCACCAGCAAAGCACCCCCACACCATCACACCTCCTCCTCCATGCTTCACGGTGGGAATCAGGCATGCAGAGTCCATCCATCCACCTTTTCTGCGTTGCACAAAGACACGGTGGTTGGATCAAAAGATCTCAGATTTGGACTCATCAGACCAAAGCACAGATTTCCACTAGTCTACTGTCGATTGCTTGTGTTCTTTAGCCCAAACAAGTCTCTTCTGCTTGTTACCTGTCCTTAGCAGTGGTTTCCTAGCAGCTATTTTACCATGAAGGCCTGCTGCACAAAGTCTCCTCTTAACAGTTGTTCTAGAGATGTGTCTGCTGCTAGAACTCTGTGTGGCATTGATCTGGTCTCTAATCTGAGCTGCTGTTAACCTGCAATTTCTGAGGCTGGTGACTCAGATAAACTTATCCTCCGCAGCAGAGCTGACTCTTGTTCTTCCTTTCCTGGGGCGGTCCTTATGTGAGCCAGTTTCTTTGTAGCATTTGATAGTTTTTGCTACTGCACTTGGGGACACTTTCAAAGTTTTCCCAATTTTTCAGACTGACTGACCTTCATTTCCTAAAGTAATGATGGCCACTCGTTTTTCTTTACTTAGCTGCTTTTTTCTTGCCATAATACAAAGTCTACCAGTCTATTCAGTAGAACTATCAGCTGTGTATCCACAAGACTTCTGCACAACACAACTGATTGTCCCAACCCCATTTATAAGGCAAGAAATCCCACTTGTTATACCTGACAGGGCACACCTGTGAAGTGAAAACCATTTCCGATGACTACCTCTTGAAGCTCATCAAGTGGCTGATGGGGAGAGTGGTGGCAGATGGAGGGGGCAGTGGCTGATGGGGAGAGCGGTAGCAGATGGAGGGGGCTACGGCTGATGGGGAGAGCGGTGGCAGATAGAGGGGGAAGCGGCTGATGGGGAGAGTGGTGGCAGATGTAGGGGGCAGCGGCTGATTGGGAGAGCAGCGGCAGATGGAGGGGGGAGGCAGATGGAGGGAGCAGTGGCTGATGGAGGGGGGGAGGCAGATGGAGGGGGCAGCGGCTGATGGGGAGAGCGGTGGCAGATGGAGGGGGCTACGGCTGATGGGGAGAGCGGTGGCAGATGGAGGGGGCAGCGGCTGATGGGGAGAGTGGTGGCAGATGTAGGGGACAGCCGCTGATGGGGAGAGTAGTGGCAGATGGAGGGGGAAAGCAGATGGAGAAGGGGGGACGGTGGCTATAACTTACTGTTGCACCCCTTGCAGGGATCGCTCTCCTCAGCCTCTACAGATGCTGGAGTGAAGCTGAGGGGAGCGGTCACCGGCCCCAGATGCACAGTGATTGGAGAGATCGGTGATCGGTCACAAGGCTGGTCTCTCCAATCAGAGCTGGAGGCGGGTGAAGCAGAGGTCACCCAGCTCCAGCCAATGATCAGTGCTATAGCTGCACTGATCATGGATGGATTTCAATATTTTAGCCATTTTCAATGGTTGAAACATTACAGTGGCTGTGATTGGCTGAGCAGCATTCGTCAGCCAATCACTGCCTCTGTAGGTTCGGGGAGGCACCCTCCACCCCCTGAGGTCAGGCAGGTCCTGCAGCTCCAATAGCTGCTCTGCTTGTGTCTCTGCTCCACACATGGCTAATTTGTATAGTTTACAAATTAGCCATGTGGACAGAGCCAGAGGTGCTGGCCCTCAGCGCTCTTCAGATTTTCCGGTACGCCGTACCGCCGCATAGAAAGCACTGGTCCTGACATATCCAGCTCTGCTACATTTCTGTGAGTCTTCTGAAATACCAAACTCTGCTGTTTCACTTGGTTCTGTTAAATTGAAAAAGGTGAATGACCTGCTATACCTAGTAGGGATGATCGAATACTTCAAATATTCGGCAACGCCCATATTTGCCGAGTAGGTTGGCGCTTTTTGACTATTTGCGAATATTCGATGCGCAATGTAAGTCTATGGGAAACATGAATAGTTGCCGGGTAGCAACTATTTGGGCTTCCCATAGACTTACATTGCGCATTGAATATTCGCATAGTGGCAACCTATTCGTCGGACATTCGCGAAGCCGAATATTTTCGAATATTTGTGATATTTGATCATCCCTACTACCTAGCTCTGCTGTTCCCCTGGACTCTGCTACATCATTACAAGTGAGTTACCTGACATAACTAGCCGTGGGTTCTGTTCCATTGCTCTACTTTGTTGTTTGTCTCTCACGTCCCTGTGATCCACTACAGCCTCTGTTTCACGAGTTGCCATTCAGCCACTACAGCTTCCATTCCTTCAACTACCATACAGCTACTGTAGCCTGCTTTCCTCCAATTGCTATCTGATCTCTACAACCTCCATATCATCTACCAGTTCACCTACAAGTGCATCTCAATAATTTAGAATATCATCAAAAAGGTAATTTATTTCAGTAATTCAAAACAAAAAGGGAAATACATATTTTATAGTCATTACAAACAGAGTAATCTATTTCAAGTGTTTATTTCTGTTAAGGTTGATGATTATGGCTTACAGCCAATAAAAACCCAAAAGTCATTATCTCAGAAAATTAGAATAATTACTACAAAACACTAGCAAAGGCTTCCTAAGCATTTAAAATGGTCCCTTAGTCTGGTTCAGTAAGCTACAGAGTCACAGGGAAGACTGCTGACTTAACAGTTGTGCAGAAGGCAGTCATTGACACACTCCACAAGGAGGGTAAGTCACAAAAGGTCATTGCTAAAGAAGCTGGATGTTCACAGAGTGCTGTATTCAAGAATATTAATGGAAAGTTGAGTGGAAGGAAAAAGTGTGGTAGAAAAAGGTGCACAAGCAACCGGAATAACTGCAGCTTTGATAGGAGTAAGACAAGGCCATTCAAATATTTGGTGGAGATTCACAAGGAGTGGACTGCTGCTGGAGTCAGTGCTTCAAGAGCCACCACACACAGACATATCCAGGACATGGGCTACAACTTTCGCATTCCTTGTGTCAAGCCTCTCATGACCAATAGATAACATCAGAAGAGTCTTACCTGGGCCAAGGAGAAAAAGAACTGGACTGTTGCTCAGTGGTCCAAGGTGTTGTTTTTTTGGTGAAAGTAAAGTTTGCATTTCATTTGGAAATCAAGGTCCCAGAGTCTGGAGGAAGAGTGGAGAGGCACACAATCCAAGTTGCTTGAGGCCTAAGGTGAAGTTTCCACAATCAGTGATGGTTTGGGGAGCCATGTCATCTGCTGGTGTAGGTCCACTGTGTTTTATCAAGACCAAAGTCCGTACAGCCGTGCACCAGTAAATTTTAGAGCACTTCATGCTTCCCTCTGCCGACAAGCGTTTTGGAGATGGAAATTTCATTTTCCAGAAGGACTTGGCACCTATCCACACTGCCAAAAGTACCAATAACCACAGTATCAATGTGTTTGATTGGCCAGCAAACTCATCTGACCTAAATCTCACTAAGAATCTATGGGGGATCATCAAGAGGAAGATGAGAGACAGCAGACCCAACAATGTAGATGGGCTGAGGGCTGCTATCAAAGGAACCTTGGCTTCCATAACACCTCAGTAGTGCCACAGACTGATTGCCTCCATGCTACGCCACATTAATGCAGTAATTCATGCAACAGGAGCGCCGACCAATTATTAAGGGCATTTACTGTAACACAGACTGATTGCCTCCATGCTACGCCACATTAATGCAGTAATTCATGCAACAGGAGCGCCGACCAATTATTAAGGGCATTTACTGTAACACTTTTCAGTAGGCGCCAACATTTCTGAGTTTAAAATAATTTTTTCAGTTGGTCTTATATAATATTCTAATTTTTTGAGATAATGACTTTTGGGTTTTCATTGGCTGTAAGCCATCATCATCAGCATTACCAGAAATATACACATATAATAGATCAGTCTGTTTGTAATGATTCTATATAATATATGCGTTTCTCTTTTTGTATTGAATTACTGAAATAAATTAACTTTTTGATGATATTCTAATTTATTGAGATGCCCTTGTATCTGTACGACTCCACTATTTGGAGTTTAAGACTGGCAGTGAATATGATAGTGTTCATGTGACTAATATACAGCATAAATTTGCTACTGTAACCACTTCATGTGTGAGATTGATTCAATAATATTCATTTACATGATATTTGTAAAAGAAATATATTAAATAAACATTATTGTAATGACACATGGCTAGTTGCAGTTTGCATTCACACTTTTAATTAGCATGACTTATGCCCACACTTAACTTTACATCCAAAGCAATTAATTACACAAGCTTTTGTGTATGTGCAAAATATGTATTTTATTTTGTATTCAGTTTGAAATTAATTGAAATTTATTGATAAAGATTGTAGTCATGTTCCCCAAGGCATGTTGTACAGATATGTTATTGGTCAGTGATTAAAATAGAAATTCAGATAGAGATAATCAAATCGTTCAAAATTTGGTTTGCCGATCCTTGACAAACGTCCCACAATCGCATATGGCCTTCCCTGGCTGAAGGTTCAGTTGAGATAGCCATTGACCAAACTTGGTCTGGATAGCGGTCCACAACTCTGCAGCTATGTGACTGTGCTCTCCAATTAATATTAATTTCAGCACTGCCTGATTGTGTTGAGCCCTCTCTGTGCTGTATGGAGGTGGGGGGTATTCTTTCTGCACTGTTGGAATGCGTATTACATTAAGTGAGAAGTTGAGGGTGCAGGTTGAAGCCCTAGAAGAAGTGGAGGAAGCAGAAGCAATGGAAGAAGCAGTTAATCCAGGGTTTTTTTCTGCAAGCCTTGGGAATTTGAAAACTTAGGAAGCAACTCCTTCCTCTTCTGCCCCCAAAGCCATCAGAGTAACCCAGTGCCCAGTCAGCAACCTGTAACGCCCCTGGCCATGTGTCGCGGGCGGGGCCCAGTCCGGGGGCTGCTCGGGGGATCACGCTCGGGTACGGTACCTTCTCCTTGGTGGCTCGAGTGGGGCCGGACCCCGGGCTCGAGCAGCGCTCCTCGCCCACGAATGAAAATGGGGATTAGATTTTGGATAAAGTTCTGATTGTCCATAACGCCACCTGTGGTGTGCGGTGAGGTAACGGAGCACCGCCGCTGC